>NC_025702.1:10255316-10269200 GCF_000633955.1 Camelina sativa | reverse complement strand
CGACACCCGGGACTCCACCCACTGGGACACCCGCACCTGGGGCCCTAACATCATCGGCCAATGGAGCATCAACAATGCCCCCTCCGAACACACTCACGGAATCCCCCTGGCCACCCTGCGAANACAAAGTCTCCGAATATGGCAGTACTAGGAGAACCAAAGTCCCCCAAGATTCGCGAGCAAACAATTCTGAACACGTCTGAGTCCTACCCTATCCAGGTTTCCTTCCCGTGGCTCGCGTAAGACATCTCAATGTCCTACCAACCACATATCCCCTATCTGGAATACCTCATGACCACACATGGATCGTCTCACTGCCACAAGGGCCAAACAAATGTCCTAAACAGGACCGCCACCAAGGCCAAACAAATGTCCTAAATAGGACCGCCACAAAGGCCAAACAAATGTCCTAAACAGGACCGCCACCAAGGCCAAACAAATGTCCTAAACAGGACCGCCACCAAGGCCATCTTTCCCGAACGACCTCCTAAACAGGCACTCTGGCTAAACAGCCCGCCACAAAGGCCACACATCTGGCCAAACAGCCCGCCACAAAGGCCACACATCTGGCTAAACAACCCGCCACAAAGACCACACAATGTCTCGAAAGACTGCCACTAAGGCCACACAATGACTAAAAAGTCCGCCACTAAGGCCACACAATGACTAAAAAGTCTGCCACTAAGGCCTCACAAGCCCCTCCACGGCTTCTTCCACTAAAATGGACAAACTTTTAACTCCCGTAAAACTTTCCATTTTTACCACTTTCCACTTTTGGAAACTTTCCACTTTAGGAAAACCTTCTAATTCAGGAAACTTCCTCCAAAAACCCCGCCACACGGAAACTTTGTACCCCGAGCACCACCTCAACTTGTTACTTAGTCGCACAACCAACCAGCCCAAGCGACCAAGTAAACAAGAGAGATGGGCTGGAATACTCCATTCCCGCTCCAGCCACAGATTACAGATGGGACCAGGCTAGACAAGCTCAAGTCGCGGCTTGCTTCTCATATCACTTCCTCAACATTGAAACATGGAAAACCTTATGGAATGCACGCATAACCTCAGGTAACTCCAGTCTATAAGCCACTGGTCCAACACGCTCAATCACTCTGAACGGACCCATATACCTCGGACTCAACTTAGTCTCAGTCAATGACCTGTTCAGACCCTGCAACATGGCCATCTTGAGGTATACTCTATCTCCAACCTGAAACTCAAGATCTCTCCTCCTCCTATCGGTATAACTCCTCTGCCGATCCTGAGCTTCCTTTATGTTCAGCTTGAGAACCCGAATCTTCTCTGAGGCCTCCTGAACAAAATCTGCCCCGTACATGCTCATCTCCCCCACCTGAGTCCAGCATAACGGTGTACGACACAGCCTCCCATACAAAACCTCATAAGGAGCCATGCCAATACTCGTNGGACCAGGCTAGACAAGCTCAAGTCGCGGCTTGCTTCTCATATCACTTCCTCAACATTGAAACATGGAAAACCTTATGGAATGCACGCATAACCTCAGGTAACTCCAGTCTATAAGCCACTGGTCCAACACGCTCAATCACTCTGAACGGACCCATATACCTCGGACTCAACTTAGTCTCAGTCAATGACCTGTTCAGACCCTGCAACATGGCCATCTTGAGGTATACTCTATCTCCAACCTGAAACTCAAGATCTCTCCTCCTCCTATCGGTATAACTCCTCTGCCGATCCTGAGCTTCCTTTATGTTCAGCTTGAGAACCCGAATCTTCTCTGAGGCCTCCTGAACAAAATCTGCCCCGTACATGCTCATCTCCCCCACCTGAGTCCAGCATAACGGTGTACGACACAGCCTCCCATACAAAACCTCATAAGGAGCCATGCCAATACTCGTTTGGTAACTGTTGTTATAAGCAAACTCTACCAAGCTCAAATGATCTGCCCAATGGCCTCCCCAATCCAACACACACATACTCAGCAAATCCTCCATCGTTTGAATCGTCCTCTCTGACTATCCATCTGTCTGGGGATGATAAGTTGTACTCATATGCACCTTAGTGCCCATCTCTGCCTGAAACGCTCCCCAGAACACCGAAGTGAACTTAGAATCCCTATCAGACACAATGCTCGCTGACACCCCATGCAACCAGACTATCTCCTTCACATACTTCTTAGCCAAGACCGCTGCTCCATCAGTCTTCTTAATGGCCAGAAAATGTGTTGACTTAGTCAACCGGTCCACTATGACCCAAATAGCATCAAACGTCCTGGACACTGGCAAACCTACCACGAAGTCCATAGTAATCATATCCCAATTCAACTCTGGAATGGGAAGACTCTTCAGTAACCCTCCTGGAACCTGATGCTCCGCCTTCACTAGCTGGCACACATCGCACCTCGCGACCCAACTAGCTACATCCTTCTTCATCCCGACCTAATGATAGTACCTCTTGAGGTCATGGTACATCTTAGTCGCTCCTGGATGAATAGAAAACCTGCTCCCATGAGCCTCTCTCAGGATCTCCTGCCTCAACTCCTCATCCTTAGGCACACAAACCTGACCGTGCACCAAGATAGTACCATTATCTGAGACCTGTTACTCTGAATCAACATCCTTTGAGACATTCACCAGCCCCAAATCCCCCTCTTGAGCCAACCGAACTCTGCTCAGAAGATCTGCTCTATCAATCGCCTCCAAACCCAACGGTTCCTGAGACACAACATACAAACTCAATGCACCGAGCTCTCCTACCAGAGACTCCATCTCCTGCTCCTGAGCCGAAACTACCCTCTTCCGACTCAGAGCATCTGCAACCAAGTTAGCCTTACCAGGATGATAGGCTATCTCCAAATCATAATCTGCCACAAGCTCCATCTACCGCCTCTGCCTCAAATTCAGCTCAGTCTGAGTGAATATATACTTCAGGCTCTTATGATCTGTAAACACCTGCACCTTTGCACCATAAAGATAAGATCTCCAAATCTTCAGGGCAAAAACTACAGCACCCCTCTCTAAATCAGGAGTAGGATAGTTGCCTTCATGCTTCCACAACTGCCGCGAAGCATAGGCAATCACCTTCCCTTGCTGCATCCTTCCCATGCTGCATCAGAACACACCCCAAACCAACTCTAGATGCATCTGTATAAACCACATAGGGTTTTCCCTGCTCAGGCAAAGCCAGAACTGGCGCAGTAGTCAACATCTCCTTTAGGCTTGCAAAGCCTTCCTCACACTCCTCTGACCAAACAAAAGGAACATCTTTCCCTGTCAACGTAGTCATAGGACGTGCTCTGCTCGCAAACCCCTGCACGAATCTCCTGTAGTATCCTGACAATCCAAGAAAACTCCTGATCTCAGTAGCATTCTGCGGTCTAGGCCAATCTCTGATAGCCTGAATCTTCTCCGGATCTACTGAAACCCCGTCTGCAGACACAATATGACCCAGAAAACCCATCTCACGCTGCCAAAAACTGCACTTGCTCAACTTAGCAAACAACTTCTGCTCCCGCAACTTTTCCATAACTGCCCTCAAATGCACTGCATGCTTCTCAGGACTCTTAGAATAGACCAGGATATCGTCGATGAAAATGATGACAAATACATCCAGAAACTCCTGAAACACACTGTTCATCAATCTCATAAATGTTGTTGGTGCATTAGTCAACCCGAAAGGCATCACCACAAACTCATAATGCCCATACCTCGTCCTGAATGCAGTCTTCCTCACATCTGCCTCATCTATCGGTATCTGATGATAACCCGACGCCAGATCTACCTTGGAGAACCAAGTAGCACCCCTCAACTGATCCAACAACTTATCAATCCTGGGAAGGGGGTACTTGTTCTTCACAGTGACCCGGTTCAAACCCCTGTAATCAATACACAACCAGAAACTCCCATCCTTCTTCTTGACAAACAACACCGGTGCTCCCCACGGTGATACACTAGGACGAATGAATCCCTTCAGCTGCTTCTTCAGCTCTGCCATCTCTGCTGGAGCAATTCTGTAAGGAGCCTTGGATAACGGCATCATCCCTGGTTCCAGTNCCCCCACATCCCCAGCCACTGGCTGCCGCTCCTCCGCCACCACTGGTGGCACTACCTGAGCTTGAGTCGGTGCCACTGGCTGCAACCGCTCTATCAACTGTGAAAGCAAACCCGCAAGGCNACATCCTCAAACTCCTCTACAACCGGAATACCGCTAACCGTAGACTTCCTCACTGACTCTGGCATAGATATGGTAACCAAATAAGCCACACGGCCCTTCTCGATCATCTTCCCAACCTGAATGGCCGAGATCACGAGACTCCCCGAAGTCGGTCTAATACCCTGAAAAACCAACTTCACTCCTGGACGCTCAAACTCCAATCTACCCAGATAGCAGTCCAAATGCACCATATGCTGATGCATCCGATCCATCCCGAGAATAACATCATAGAGCTCCACTAGACTGATAAGCAAATCCGCTGGCCATGACTCTCCTGCGATCTGAATATCAACTCCCCTAACTCGTCCAATAACTCTCAGGAACTTGCCTCCCGCAACTCTGACAACTCCTGTACACTCCCCGGGATCCCCTCTGATTCCCGCACTCTCTGCACACTCCGGCGTAATGAAGCTATGAGAAGCTCAAGAATCAAACATAACGTGGGACTTAAACCCGCCCACCAACAAGGTCCCTACACAAACCTCATGTGTTGAGAACCTAACACTTTATCACAGGAAAACATAAAATCTGAACTTACTAAGAATTCACAAAGTTACAGTACCAGAAATTATACCTGTGATCGTCCCGGCACTGGTCCCACCAGTCTCTGTAGTCATGTAAACCCATGGCGCCTGCTCAATCCGTGCCACCTGCTGCCCTCCAGGCTGCACCTGCTGCAACGCTGCCAATGCTACCGGCTGTAACTTGGGACAATAGGGCCCGATGTGCCCTGGCTCCCTGCAATGATGGCACACACGATCTACTGTCGTCGGAGCACTCCTCTTGGGACAGCTAGCAACCTTGTGATCCTTGCTTCCACACCCGAAGCAACTCGCACCACTCGGCCTCTGCGTAGCCTCCCACCTCCTCTTGGTTCCCTGCACAGGCTTACCGTCCCTGCTAGAACCACCATGCTGCTGAGCCCTACTAGGCTGAACTGCTAGACTAACCATCATTGACTGTGCCCCGATGTCCTCCTCAATCCCTGCTGCAGTCTCAACCAGCTCTGCACGCGTAGCATAACTCCGCCCTCTACAGTGAACCCTCAAATCATCACGTAGGGCCCTCAAAAACCTCCTGATCTGAGCCTCCTCAGACTCCATATCCCGACCCTATACCTCAGAAGTCGACTGAACTCCAAGTCAAGCTCACGCACTGACCGAGTTCCCTGAGCTATCTGAAGGAACTGCACCTCCAACCTATCCAGTGCCTCTATAGGGAAATACTTGCGGTTGAACTCCAAGACGAAGTCAGCCCAAGACATCTCCCTCTGCACTCTCCTGGCTGCCACAAAACTCCACCACAACTGAGCATCACCACTCAAATGGTGGACCCAATGTCCACCCAAAACTCCTCAGGACATATCATAGTATGGAAGTTATGTTCCACACTCGTCCTCCACACCTCCGGAGCGGTAGGATCAGTACCTCCCGAAAACCGCTCGGTACGAATACGACCCATCTCTGTCAGCATACTGATATAACAAGAATGGACCCCACATCCCNGATGGCACACACGATCTACTGTCGTCGGAGCACTCCTCTTGGGACAGCTAGCAACCTTGTGATCCTTGCTTCCACACCCGAAGCAACTCGCACCACTCGGCCTCTGCGTAGCCTCCCACCTCCTCTTGGTTCCCTGCACAGGCTTACCGTCCCTGCTAGAACCACCATGCTGCTGAGCCCTACTAGGCTGAACTGCTAGACTAACCATCATTGACTGTGCCCCGATGTCCTCCTCAATCCCTGCTGCAGTCTCAACCAGCTCTGCACGCGTAGCATAACTCCGCCCTCTACAGTGAACCCTCAAATCATCACGTAGGGCCCTCAAAAACCTCCTGATCTGAGCCTCCTCAGACTCCATATCCCGACCCTATACCTCAGAAGTCGACTGAACTCCAAGTCAAGCTCACGCACTGACCGAGTTCCCTGAGCTATCTGAAGGAACTGCACCTCCAACCTATCCAGTGCCTCTATAGGGAAATACTTGCGGTTGAACTCCAAGACGAAGTCAGCCCAAGACATCTCCCTCTGCACTCTCCTGGCTGCCACAAAACTCCACCACAACTGAGCATCACCACTCAAATGGTGGACCCAATGTCCACCCAAAACTCCTCAGGACATATCATAGTATGGAAGTTATGTTCCACACTCGTCCTCCACACCTCCGGAGCGGTAGGATCAGTACCTCCCGAAAACCGCTCGGTACGAATACGACCCATCTCTGTCAGCATACTGATATAACAAGAATGGACCCCACATCCCCAGCCACTGGCTGCCGCTCCTCCGCCACCACTGGTGGCACTACCTGAGCTTGAGTCGGTGCCACTGGCTGCAACCGCTCTATCAACTGTGAAAGCAAACCCGCAAGGCCGACACCCGGGACTCCACCCACTGGGACACCCGCACCTGGGGCCCTAACATCATCGGCCAATGGAGCATCAACAATGCCCCCTCCGAACACACTCACGGAATCCCCCTGGCCACCCTGCGAATCGCCGACACCCTCTGCTGTCACACTCTGGTCCTCGGTCTCACTAACCACTGGGACTCTGTCCCTACCACGACCACGTCCGCGTCCACGACCACGACCAGCAACAGCACCATCTCTAGCCATCTGCACTACCATGAACAGATGACTAAGCAAACAATTTGTACTACAACACAGNCTGCACTCTCCTGGCTGCCACAAAACTCCACCACAACTGAGCATCACCACTCAAATGGTGGACCCAATGTCCACCCAAAACTCCTCAGGACATATCATAGTATGGAAGTTATGTTCCACACTCGTCCTCCACACCTCCGGAGCGGTAGGATCAGTACCTCCCGAAAACCGCTCGGTACGAATACGACCCATCTCTGTCAGCATACTGATATAACAAGAATGGACCCCACATCCCCAGCCACTGGCTGCCGCTCCTCCGCCACCACTGGTGGCACTACCTGAGCTTGAGTCGGTGCCACTGGCTGCAACCGCTCTATCAACTGTGAAAGCAAACCCGCAAGGCCGACACCCGGGACTCCACCCACTGGGACACCCGCACCTGGGGCCCTAACATCATCGGCCAATGGAGCATCAACAATGCCCCCTCCGAACACACTCACGGAATCCCCCTGGCCACCCTGCGAATCGCCGACACCCTCTGCTGTCACACTCTGGTCCTCGGTCTCACTAACCACTGGGACTCTGTCCCTACCACGACCACGTCCGCGTCCACGACCACGACCAGCAACAGCACCATCTCTAGCCATCTGCACTACCATGAACAGATGACTAAGCAAACAATTTGTACTACAACACAGAAACGTAAACTCACCGTGGAATCACACAGTAGGCTCGAAGAGGATGTTCTAGGAATTCATGCCACACACAATTGACTAACTCACATAATCAATCAAACATGCAATCCCAAACATCATAACAGAACCCTTGTGAACCCAAACCTAGAACCGTAAAGGCTCTGATACCAAACTGAAACGACCCGACCCGTTTTTTTTTTAAATAAATAATAAATAATATATAAAAATAAATAAACTACAACTAGTGGTCCCATACCCACTAGCCCCCTAACCACAACCACAACCAACAGCGGAATAACAAAAACCAATAACCAATAATATCCAATAATTAAAATAATAATAAAATATTAAATAAACAATACTCCAAAATCAAACAACAGAAAACAAGGAACCAGCAACCTAGCAAGTTCTAAAGACCCGACTCTAGCAACCTAACAATGCTAGACAACATCCAACCGAGTCCCCAGAACATCTTCCTCTTCATAGCTTTGATTCCACGATCACACTTTGCCTCCCTGCACCACAAACACATATTGCAATGCATGAGTATTTTAAAAATACTCAGTAAGGCAATCCTCCCATCTACTGGGCTATACACACAAGCAATAGAGTCATCTCTAACCATCAAACAACAATCAACAAACAACAAACAACAAACCAGGACTTTGCATCGACCGACACCAACAAGCATCGACCGACACCAACAAGCATCGACCGACACCACATGGGGATGCATCGACCAACACAAGGGCTGCATCGATCGATGCAAGTGACACAAGCATCGACCGACGCATGCTCGACATAACACGAAAACCCTAGAGTTTTACACGCCGTCCTCGCACTTGCATCAACCGATGCAAGATATGCATCGACCAATGCAATGCCGAGCATCGTGTTTTCCCCAAAGCTTCTCGCCGGATCTTCGTTCCTGCAACCACAAGACTCGATCCCAAGCCACAAGAAAGCTTCCTAACGTCCCAATTATCCATCTAACAAGTCTAACAACACACAACAAGCAGATTAAAGAGTTCTCTAACTTAGATAAGCCATGGTCTTGCACTTACCTTTGCCAAGACGATTCTGAACCTTAAACACGCAAGAAAACACTTCTAGGAAGTTCCTACAACGATCTCAGCTACAGATCTCCACAGGAACAACTTGAAATCTCCCAAAAACCTCAAGAACGCTCAAGAACTCTTTCTCTCTTCTCTTTTCTCTCAAAAACGGCTAAAGTCGTCTAATGAGACAAAAAGAACGACTTAAGGGTTTCCTTTCCCTTTTGCCCAAAACGCAGCATTTAATTTAAGTCAAAACGCACGAAATTGAGTCAGCATCGACCGATGCTCCACCTGCATCGATCGATGCACATCCTAAACCAAGATTCCGATTCGCGGATGTTACAACGATCACCATAGTAGATTGTCTAGTCGGAGTTCTTCCCTGCTAATGGCTACGTGAAAATAATTCGAGAAAAATCGAACATGTGGAGATGAAAACTGAACAAGTCAATTTGAAACCTTCTCATGTCAAGAAGCAAAGCATCTTTTAAATGATGAAAACGGCCAATAACGTCGCAAACGTGTTAAGAAAGGGAAATCCTAACGACGATGAAATGAAAAGGTAAGGTACGTATATACCAAAGATGTCACGAAGAAGAATGTTGTGAGGAAATAAGTGAGAAGTGACGACCACACATATATAGTTTTGGTTCGAAAAAGACAGCACAAAGATGCAAGAAAGTACGAAGGTCTAAAATATATCAATCTCACATAAAAAGAGAAGGTTGAAGGCTCTAGTTTTACATAATTGGGCACAGACAAGACGAAAAGTCAACAACGGATTAGATATGGTTCGTGTGTTCTACACAAAGACAAGAGACAATATATGGAAATGGAAGAACAATAACATCTACAGAAGCAAGGTTGCGGCTAGGGCAAAATCATTAATTATCTTTAAAGTCGACAAGAGATAAAGATACATGAGCGACAATAACTTTCGGAATGACACCATGTAGTCCAAGAGATAGAATAACGACATATCTATCGTATCTACTAGACATACTACTCTGCAAATTCTAAATTAGAAAATGAAGAGTAGGGGACAAATTGGGAAAAAATAAATTCATTCTCGGTTAACTTTGGTTAAGCTTATACCGATTATACTAAATCCAATCCAATTAGAATTAGGGTTTGATGATGACTATAAATTAAGAAAGAGAGAGAGGGGAATGAGGGACCCGAGAATACTCCAAGAGCTTTAAACCTAGCTTCCTTGCTGAACATGAACAAGATCACCATCACCAACGAGCGCCCACGAGATCATCGTTGTATACGTCACTGATGAGATTGTTGTTCTCTAGTATATCATGGTCATAACCCAAGAGGTAGCAACCAAGATTTGGCAATCACTATCAAGCACTAAATTTAATGGAGAGCCAAATTATTTATGGAGAGCCATATTATTTATGAAGGAACATCCCACAAAAGGTTCTGATATTGATTTATTGTAATTTTGAGCGTTAATCAATAAAGATCTCTCTGCGTTCATTCCATAGAACTGTCCACATACGAATCGGTTAAAATTTGCCCAAACACTAAGTTCATGCATAGCACAAGCCATAATGCTAGTCTTTGTTCAAATTTTTTTTTCAATTTTGTAAGATTTTTCTAGCTGAAATACATAAAAGAAATCGTTAGAATTTATTTTGAAAATGTACAACATGAAGAAGTATTTTTGAAAAATGACATAGAAAAATGATATTTTTGAAAATACCCCATGCATAATTAGCTAGATGGAATAAGATAAATTTTATAGAAGTATTAAAATATTTTAAATTTTTTAAATTGACCAAAATGTATATATTAAGTATTTTTATTTGGTTGACAAAAAAAAATTTCATTTGATAAAATTTAAAATATTGATTACAATTTAGTTGATTGATTGGCTTTTGATATAGTTAATATTTTTACTTGATGAAGAAGTTAAATATATTTTAAATATTTTAACAAATCAAGAAAATAAAAAAGTTTAATATCTCGCGTGTGATATGGTGGAACGGATTAAAATCGATTTAGCACGAGCGCAATTATTTATGGGTTGATCCATCAAACATGCACAATGTTTTAGTGATACATGGAATGGGAGGTTAAATCCTTAAATAGGACGGCTGAAAGCGATATACACACACCAATTTCATCCTCTTGATTATGCCCTCCATTACCATATGTAAAATGCAATTTTGATGCCAGTTTCAGCGTTAACACAAATCAAACCAATGGTGGCTGAATAATACGAGAGCATTAAGGTATTGCAAAAGTATTGCGTTCATCCAATCTTAGCATCATAGGTTCGCCATTGGAGGCAGAAGTGTTGGCCCAACTTTCAGCAATGCAACAAGTGTGGATTCGAGGTTTTACTAGAGTACAATTCGAAGGAGATTGCCAAATCTTAATCAACAATTTAAACAAAGGATTATATGGCGCGTCTATTGCTGGAATATGTCAAGATATCAAGTTTTGGGCTTCCAAGTTTATAACAGTTTTTTTCACTTATGTCAAGTGTTGTAATAATCAAATTGCTCATAAGTCATAATCTTGCTCAAATGGGTAGGACTCACTCTTGTTTTTACGCTGACAGTTTCAATACTCCAACTTGGATGATAGACAATTTGTACGCTGATTTACCAACTTAATATAGTTTTATTTCGATCAAAAAGAAAAATAGGACGACTGATTTCATTTTAACACCCTGAACTTAAGGGCCTCATGTCTGCAATTTCATGAATCTAAAATAAAAAAAAATAATAAAAAAAAAAAAATCACACATAAGACTAGTTGTGAATGTAACCATTATTTTCAATTGCATAATTAGTTTAACCCACATTGTTGCAATAGCATTCATATAAAACAATCTCAAATTCAAATAAATTTCTGTATAGTCTGTTTCCTATATGTGATATATTTTCCTCTTAGTCTTATTATACCATATGAATACCGTAAATAAATGTTTACAACCGGGATTTAATTGATATGAAATGAGACATTGGCTTAGACCAGAATCACTAAACCGGAAAGTAAGCTATTTACAACTGGTTTATACTTGACTACTTGACCAATATACAGAAAAAGGAAAGGAAAGCTTCGGTCGCTGATTCTTCTTCTTCTTCTTCTTCTTCTTCTTCTTCCTCTCTCTCTCTGCTTCACGACCAGATTGGGCTACAAAAATGGATTTTTCTGGCACAATATATCGTTCGGCGATTTCATCTTCCCCGTTTCAAGGTGAAGAATACGTCCTCAAAGGCTCTGAGATTCTCGATTTGTATCTTATCTCAAACCCTAAAAGTCTCATCAAAACGACGTTGTTTTGGAGACCAGAGATCTCTAAAGTCGAATAGAAACTCCTGAGATGATATCCCGGCGGTAAATCGCAGACGAAACCAGTCATGGAACTCCATATCTCAGCGAGCGCCGTGTAACCTCGAAGATTCGCGGCGGATGCTTTTACTCAGACGGATGATCGACGGCGATGGAGAAACCGGCGAAAGAGGAAGTTGAGGAGGTGAAACGTCCGGCAAGTTACGGGATCAGCGCACGGAGCTGAGCTGAGCAGAGACGAGATCTCTCCTCCACCGTCAGATTCGAGTTTCCGAATTAGAGAATCTGACTGAACCGGATGGACGGTTGATATTGGGTCCTCACGAAAGTAGCAACGATCATCGGACGGTGGAGATCTCCTTCTAGCAGCCGGAGAATCAGCTGTGTTAATGTAGCTGATATCGAGGTACGATGTCGTTTTAAGAATGTGGGCCTGGGGACGTTTTGTTGCTCTCTTCCATTGGGCAATTTTTTTTAATTATATTATTATTTTGTTGGCTTTTGAGACTCACGCCAATCATATCAAAATCAAAACCCTCTCAGCTCACGACTCACGACTCACGAATCACAAAACAAACTAATCAATATTGGAGAAAATTCCTACAGTATAAACAGAGGAATACATTGGAGTAGTCTTATTTTAGATGAAATAATATGATTGCTAGTGACAAAAAAAAAAGACGAACACATTGGAGATAGTCTTATTTTAGATGAATTAATATTATATTGATTGGCAAGTGTTTGAGAAACTTATAAAGTCAATAAATTCTTAAAGATTTAAAATGGATTCAATCAAGCTTTAAAAGCTTTGACTTTCATTTTAAAAAAAACAAAAATCACATTTTTCTGGGTTTAAGGATGATCAATTATCTAATGTGTTCGCTCTGTTCCGCACTTAATTACCTTTGTAAACAATTTACCTTCGCATTGATTTGTTTGAACCAATCTTGTTAGCTGTTGTCAAAAAAAAAAACAATTATCTAATGTGTTTCTCCCTGCTTTCCGTGTACTCACTTAACCATACGATATCGCCTGTATTATCCAAAACTTTCAAACGTCATATCCAGCAAAACCACTAAAAAACTCTCCATTAGCCTTTACTGTTACAAGGGTGATGATGTTTCTCGAATAATTTCATTTGACACCCCTAATGTTGTCGACTTCTACTACTCTGATTATCTTGGGAATGATCTCCACAATGTCATTTTTTTCTAAAACCCACAATTTTAAGCTTTCCAAAATTTTAATTTCTACAGCCAAAATACTAGAGCAATAGAATCTACAATTATATCAAAAAAATCTACAGTAAAAAGTCTAAGGCTGTAAATGGAAGCATTCAAAAGGCGGTTTTTAATACTGTTTTGTCAAAACCACACTAAAGTTACCAATCACACAAAAGTTGTTCATTTGCGTTTTAAAAAAAAATTTAATAATAACAATGATTTGCGGTTTTGTCTAAAGGTTTATGCGTTGGACCGCTTTTACATCTACCTATGGTTATTATCCAGCGGTTTTGATGTAGAAAGTACTACAATATCTTCTAAATATTTTTTTAATACTGATATATAAAAGCAAAAACATGGCATTACCCTAAATACCTTTGTCTTCTCTCTAATAAGTTATGTATAACAAATTAAATAATAATTAATTCAAATATGTAGGAAATAACTACAGAATTTTAATAATTTACAAATAATAATTTTTGTCAAATAAAATCATGGAAAATATGTTGGATAAATAATTTAATGGATTAAAAGTATAAACGTTAATGTAAATGATTATATATTATAAATTACAAAATAAATAATAATAATAAATTACAAATAATAATAAATTCACATATGTTATAAATAGCACAATGTTAATAAATTGTAAATAATGTTTTTAGTTTTGCATTAAATATATCTACATAATAGTTTAGAATATTATTTTGTATTTAAGGTTTGAAATATTTTTTCATTAACACAAAACAATTAGTAATTTACAATTATATTAATTATTTATTATTTTGTACCGCT
>NC_025702.1:10204547-10249070 GCF_000633955.1 Camelina sativa | reverse complement strand
AAATTAAATAATAATTAATTCAAATATGTAGGACATAACTACAGAATTTTAATAATTTACAAATAATAATTTTTGTCAAATAAAATCATGGAAAATATGTTGGATAAATAATTTAATGGATTAAAAGTATAAAGGTTAATGTAAATGATTATATATTATAAATTACAAAATAAATAATAATAATAAATTACAAATAATAATAAATTCACATATGTTATAAATAGCACAATGTTAATAAATTGTAAATAATGTTTTTAGTTTTGCATTAAATATATCTACATAATAGTTTAGAATATTATTTTGTATTTAAGGTTTGAAATATTTTTCATTAACACAAAACAATTAGTAATTTACAATTATATTAATTATTTATTATTTTGTACCGCTTATTCTAAAACCGCAATTTTGTTTTCACCAATCAAACATTATTCTGTACCGCTTATTTTGTACAAACCGCACTTGTCCCGCAAATATATTTTTCTTGCACGTATCGCAGTTGAACCGTACCGCACTGTAATACCGCTTTCTCCGCACAACCAAAACCGCGGTTACCATTGGACCCTAAAGCTACAGCCGTAATCAGTTGTGTAATAATAAATCTAATTAACACATCTTTCTTTTTAGTGTTTTCTACAAACAAAAACATCGCCAATTCTTTTTTTTTTCTTGTAATTTTATCCTTTACTAGATTAGGATCCGTCCGATGTGCAGGTTTAGAGTTTTTAAAATAAAATAAAATTTAACAAAGAATATAAAATAAGTATTTTTAGTAAATAAAAACTATATATAAAAGTAAATAGATACACCGAGTTGTCCAATGTAAATGTCTGGTATAAAAGGTGCGACTCTGCGGTTGAGACTATTAGTTATATTTTTTTGAATGCCCTCACTCGTGGGAAGTTTGGGATTTATCAGAGGCTTTCCATATGAGTCGATGTACTCAAATTTGGATTTTGTTTTCTGGAGGGATGTCTCTCAACAAGGTGATCCTGATCAACTTCTTCAATTAATATGATTTTTATGGACAATCTGGAAGGTCATAAAAGAAAAAAAAAAAGGTTTAGAGATCGAGACGAATGATATAATTGCTCAGGCTTTGGGCGATAAGTTAGCCTGGGAAAAGGCGCTATCTTCTACGGCGGTCATGTCGGCTCCATCTCCGTCCTCGGATGTCCAGGTTTCTTCAGATTGATAGTTCTTGGAATGCGACCAATGTGCATTCAAGATTGGTGTCCAGGTCACGTGCTTTGCATTCTCTTATGTTTGAAGTTTCATTTGTAAACCCATTCCCTCTTGCTTGGGCAACTAACCGAGGAAATTCCTTTTAATTTATTGTTTGGTTGAACAACTTTTAGTTAAAGAAAATAGTTGTATATGAGTTCAAAAGTATTAAAGTTAAATTAAAAATTTAACAAAGAATATATATTTAATTATTTTCGTAAGTAAAAACAATGTATAAAAGTAAAGAGATAAACTTCTAGTTATAGAAAATAGTTGTTTTTTTTTGCTATAATACAAAAATGTATATCCATTTACAAATCTACTGTCTACATTACCAGTAAAAATTTATTTGTACACACAAATATATTTTACTGTTAAAATATACTCTTTAGTCTTAACTACTACCAACACATTGTCTTTATGAACACATTAAATAATCTATTATATGTCTCTCTTCACTTTAACATTTTTATAGTTACAAAAACTCATACATTAATCTTACATACTCATATCATATATATTACAATAGCAGTCTTTTGAATAAATTATTTGATTGGTGAAAAAAATATGAGACGATCTATTTTTTTTTTTTTACTTCAACAATTTTTTTCTTTATGTAAAGGTGAGTATTTACATTTTTTAGATACAATAATTAATTGTATAATTTTCACAATCATTTTTCTTATCTTATAGAAAAAGTAATCTTTTTCTTGTAATATAGCAACTTAAAATTAAAATAAGTAAACAATATTATATTTTGAATTTTATGGTATATATATATATAATTTATCTTATAATTAGATTTTAAATAAAAATAGGTTTTATTTTATCTATTTACTTTTATATAAAATCTTTTTAGATTAGCTTTTGAATTTTTACATTTTTTTTTTTAAAATATTAATAATGAATTGACATTTTTCAACATGAATGAGATAATTGATACGTGTCACGATCTTGTTAATTAGTAATTTTGTCATCAAAGTTTATATAATAAGATCTCCAAAAATACAGATCAATTTCACAAATTCAAAAATTACATAATATAACATGTCATCACCACCTTCAAATTTTAAAACTTTGATTAATAATATATCAAATCGAAATTCTAGTGATTAATAACTCAAGTCCATTTTTACAATTTAAAATTTTTAATATATGTGACTGTAAATATTTTTAGAAAATACATATATAATTATAGTATGTACTGTTTTTAATTTTGTATAGTTGATTTGCATTTTTTTTGGAAAATAAAGATAAAGTTACAAGAAATATAATAGAAATTATTAGAAATACTTTTTTGTTGATAGCTCTTTTCAAAAATGTCTTCTTGTGTCATTTTCATTTTTTCCTCTTTTAATTTTTATTGCTATTGTTACCTCTATTTGAAAAATATTTAAATCAATAAAATGAAAAATTAAAATTTTCCGCGAAACGAAATTCCAACAGCCAAAATTTGTTTTTGGCGGTTCACTAAATTTTACAGGAGTTTTTCAACAGTTTTAAAAAGGATTTACAAGTGTTTTTAAAGGGTTCTAAAAAATTTTCCAAGAAATTTTCTAAGGTTTTGAAAGGATTTACAAGGGTTTTATTTTTTTTTTAAATAGGTTTTTAAAGATTTACAAGGATATTAACGAATTTACAATTTAAAAAAAAAAGACTTTATAAATACACGCATATTAGTAAATAGTTATTTTTAAAAAGTTTAACCAGTCATAAACAAGTCTATATAATATAAAATATAAATTTAATATAAAAGTTGCAAAGAAAGTTGGAAACATCCTATATTATGAAACAAAAATACTTCTCTAAATATTTTATATTATAAAATGGAGGGAGTATAATTTAGTGATTTGTAAAAAAAAAAAAAAAGATATCTTTGAAAATAGGCTTCAAAAGTGGGTATTTAAAAAAAAGAGAGCATAGTAATCAGGAAAAATGCTGCAAATATAATTTGGGGTGGTTTATGATTATGAAAATATGAAATATGAAAGAGGTATCTGAGCCCATTGTAATTTGATAGTACTAAATCAAGAAAAAGGAAGCGGAACAAGTTATAACCCTTTTTTCTTTGGGGCTTTTTGAGATTTTGTTTCTTTCCACTGCAATCTCCATCTTCCTCGTTAGCTTCGATTGATTGAGGTATCGCCTCAGCGCATTTGATTTTGTTATTTTTTTTTTCCTTTAGATCATGACTCGATTCCGATAATCTTCCCTAATTCCTGTGTTGTTTGGTTTATTTTGATTTTTGTTTTAGGGTTTCTATTCATCCGATGGAGCAATCTCTTTCTCCTTCAGGTTCAGGTATCTCCCGATCGAGCTTGAGTCATATCCGATTGTTGTTTATCTCAGTTTTTTCGATTGATTGATTGAACCATGCTTCCGCAGTTGATTCGAAGGATATGCATGGGCTTCTTGAATCCAATGCTTTAGATTCTCCCAGTCCCAGTGTTATCGATGTAATTCCCTTTTTTTTTTTTTTCAGTAACTGAATCCAACGCTTGGATATATTCTTCTAGTTGACTGGGTTTATTTGTTTTGTTTTAGAAAGAAGAAAACATGGTGGAATCATCGGCTGAGAAAGTTGATACGGTTCCTAGATTTATCCAGTTAGCTAAGGAGCTTCAGAGATCTATTCCAGTCGCATGGAATCAACACGGTAGCATCACTGAGTTTGACAAAAAACAGTACAATTTGGAGAACCCTCAAATTCAGAAAATAATGGAGGTAAATATAGTAATCGATATTCGAGGGCTAATCCTGACATTGAATCTCATGTTTGTTTTTTTTTTTTTTGTTTTATTTATCAGTGTCAGGATCCGCAGAGCTCTCTAAAGGCTCTTTTTACGGTCTTACAAACTAGGATTAGCAGCTTCCGCTTCACTTTACAAGTTTGTTACTTACACAATCATTTCTAGCAAATGTTGACACTAACCATCAATCGATCTGCCCTTTGCATGTGGTTAATTTATAGAAAGTTTTACGCCGGTTTAGACCCAAACTTACTCCGGTTGCGTTTTCTTGTAGATGAAATGTATTAAGATTCTTCTGGAGGCTGAGGAAAAGGCCAATGCGGTTGATAGGGGAGAAAAATGAAAATTCCACTGCATTGAGGGAGAGAAGATCGAGTAAAGCTTTGGCATGCAGTGTAAGTTTTCAACAAGATAAAATTTTGTTGATAACAACTTTAAATGGTTTTACATGACTCAATAGTTGTTTCTTTGGTCTCTTTGTGTTTTGTAGAATTGACAGTAAAACTCCCATTGATGTGGCTTGAGAAGGACGCTTACCTCCGAGACCTTTGGATGGATCAATATAGTACTATAACTAGAATTTTTTTTTTTTTTTTTATAATAAAAATTTGACATTTGTTTGAGACCTTGGAGAGATTGATTGTGTATTTGACTTGGTAACCTGATCCCTCCTGACTTTTCAGTTTTTCTTTTTTTGTTTTTTTTCTTCCTATGTTGTTTTCTAGTTTCATCCTTACGCACCACATAACCATTCACTTGTTTGGTAGCATTTGAGATATCAAACTTTGGTTTACCGTTTCAAAAGTTCGACATCAAAATGATACCCAAAAAAATTAAAAAGAGTGGAAGATGAAGAGTTGACTTAATTAATCCTCGAGTGTTGATAAGAGAAGGGGATCCCTAAGAGAAGAGATAGAAAAATACAAAAGGGTATACTGATTTAACACAAGTACAAACTTTCTTATTTCCTGAGCCTCATTAAGATAGTTTTACTTTACTTCTACTTTTAATTCATTTCAATTGCATAACTATTTTATTTATATAAATGAACATTTTGCTAAATTCATAGAGTTTATCTGGGATGGGGAAGACGTTATTACATCAATAAATTTGAGTGATGTCTACCAAATCTTTGGTCCTAAACCACTCTCTCTGTGATTTAAACGTTAATAACATTGATTGAAGCAGAAAAACAAACCTTTTCGTTTGTCTTCACTTTTGGCCTTTGGAGTTTCCCCACATTCATCAAGCTTAGCCATCAAAGAGCTAGTTCCAGGAGAATCCGGTGGCAATAGTGTATTCTTCGAAGCAAGAATCCGTTGTGGAATCGCAGATATCGGAGATCCAACCTTAGAGAGATAGTTAAGTAGCAACTCAATGATATGTGTGAAGTTGGGCCGAGCATTAGGATCCTCATTCCAACATGATGTTACAATGTCCCCCAACTCCTCTGGTAAGCTCTCCGCGCTTGGTCTCACATTCTGTAGAAGGCATATATGTCAAAACAAAGAGAGTAATGTTTAGCTAAAAGAAGCAAAACAAGAGAGTGTTACACACTTTAAAGGCTGCTGCATATGCTGCTTGGAGGTTCGACATTCCCTCAAAAGGCAATTTATTGTGTAAAAGCTCCCACAGAACGATTGCAAAGCTATATGCGTCGACTTTGTGGTTGTAATGCTTCTTCTCTCCCAACCGAAGTGTTACCGTGCTGTACAACTGTAATATCCCATCAAGATTGTCTTTAAGTAACCAAAGAGAAGCATGATAAATTAACAAAATTTTCAATAATAAAGTACCTCAGGCGCCATCCATCGGTACGTTCCTGTCTCAGCCGTCATCATCTCAGTCAATGACTCTTCTCTTGCTAATCCAAAGTCTGCTAGTTTTACTGTTTTGTGGTCTGCAGTTAAAAGCAAGTTCTCTGCAAAACAGAAGAAAAGATCCTCCTCCTTTAACACCATCTTCTGAAAGTAAGGTCTCCACCAACACTTAAAGATCTAAATCTAATCCTAACCAGAAGAATATTAAAAGAACTTGAAGCGTGTGTGGTGTCAGACAATTAAAAAAGAAAGAAAGATTCTTTGTGATTGAGATCTGATGAGCATGTGGTTTCCATGAAACAAGGTGTTGTTTTGCAAATATTTTAAGCAGATCATTAAAGAGAAAAAGAACGGTAAATTTTTTACCAGGTTTGAGATCACGGTGAATGATCCCATGGGAATGCAAGCATTCCATACCACGAGCAATATCAAGCGCAAAACCAATGGCCACACGGGTCTCCAAACACGCAGGTCTCAAGTTTAACAGATATTTACGCAGTGTACCGCCTTGAAGAAGTTCAGTAACTATCACCATTACAGGCTCCTTGCAAGCACCAATGAACTGTGATTCAGAGAACAAATGACTCATGTTAAACCATTACTGATAAAAACAATAAGCAAAAGACAAAAGCAGCAGCCATAGATCTCAAAAGAAGAAAACAGAACCTTGACTAAATTCTTGTGTTGGACTCGTGAGAGCATTTCTACTTCTCTTAGGAATCTTGAATCCCTCTTTGCAATCTCTTCTGGTGTTTCTCCTCTGTGAACTATCTTTATAGCAACTGTTTGATTCTTGTATCTGTTTACAGATCGTACCAACCAAAAAACAGTTGAGATCCATTACTAAAAAAAAACACAACTTTTGCATAGCCAATTTCAACAATTTAACTAGGCAAATCTAGATAGAATGAGTCTACCAAACAAGCACTCTCTTCATACCCATATAGAAGAAACACTAAACTTCACTTACCCACAAATCAAAATCCAAACTTTTCATCAGCTGAACTAAGAGTGAAACTAAATCAAATCCAGAAAATGAGAAAGAAGAAGAAGAAGAAAGGAGCTTACTTTCCCTCATAGACTTTGGCATGAGCTCCTTCACCAATCTTTGGTCCAACAAAGAGAAGCTGAGGATCAATTTGCCATTTGTGTTCCATTCTGAATCCAGTTCAAGAATCCATGTACTCAGATTACTTCAAACCTTGAATCAGGAGGGCACAAAGCAGCCACATTTTTTTTTTACTGATCTCTCTCTCTCTGTAATCTGAAACACCAAAAAGACTTGTCCTGTTCTTTTTTGGTTTATCACTTTCTTGATTTGTTGTATCTCTGAAGATTTGAGTTGAGGGCTCAGAAGAGAAGAGATAAGTAAAATAGCTATAACATGGCCTTTGATGAGGCAAAAGCAAGTATCCTCACATGTCCGTGAATTAAGCACAAGTCTTAGAGAGAGAAGAAGGCGACACCAGGCAAGCTCTCCCCCAACTAATAATATATATATATATATAAGTGTTTTTTTACATATATAATATATTAATAAATTGAGAAAACTCAATGGATAAGAGAAGAATTTTTACAAAAGAAAGATAGGAGCAGAGCAAGAATCAGTTGTGGATCTGTGTAAGTAGAACAACACTGAATCGCTTTGGTTTATTGGGTTTTGTACTAAAGAACTTGAGGGGGATTTCAGTTATTGAGTTTTGGAGTTTTGTCTAGTTTATCTTTGATGGTGGCAGCACCAGAGCCATTGTCTTGATGTGGTGAGAGTGAGAGTTATGAATATGGAGTGGTGAGTATAATAACGAATGGTAACAATTAGTGTTGTTTCTAAAAATATCATCTAGAGCGGTATTTTTGGAAATATTTAACCTCTGCTATCTTTCTTTCCAAACTTTCAAATTCCAAATACTAATTACTAAATATATTTACTTACCAAAATTATATATATATCATCCAAACAAATTTTTTTAATTTATATTAAATGCATTATATTTTTAAATTAGAAAATAAAACATTATCAGCATATTGAATTCATTTTAGGGGAATTGCACGACTCAAAAAAAATTATAATTCATTCAGTAGCTATTATAACCATATAAAAGTAATATAATCTGTATTTTCTATAATAATTACAATATTAGCCCCTTTTTTATCACTCTCTATCACCACTCTTTACCACCACCTCCAGCCTCACCGCCGTCTACCATCTCCGGAGAATACCGCCGACCACCACCTCCGGCGATCACCGCCGGAAACTACCTCCGGCCACTACCGCCGGAAAACATCTCCGACCACATCCACCGGAAACCACCTCTGGCCACCACTGCCACCGGAAAACACCTCTGGCCACCACCGTCGCCGGAAAACACCTCCGGCCACATCCGCCAGAAACCACCTCCGGCCACCTCCGCCGGCCACCCTCCACCACCACCTCCTCCTCCTCCAAACCATCAACACCCTCTCCATTGGTCATTTTCCCTACCCCTTATGTCATATACTTAATTTATTGAATTAATGTGCTATATTCTTAAATATATTTTCAGTTTTGGTTATTACACTAATTCACCCTTCATTTTAACACCAAACAATTCTTTCATATATTATAAAATTTTAAATGAAACCACAGATATATACATATGCTTAAACTTATGAATTATGTAAATGCTACTTTATTTGTATAATAAACTCTTTAAAGTATTCAAAATTTAATTCATCAGTTTATATATATATATATATATATACTAAGGTTGTGTTATTGTATCATTTTCAATTTAAAACATTTTAACACACCTACCAAATTTAGTTTTAATATCTCAAAATTTAGCCAACGTTCACAAATTGGCTAATTCTGTAAGTTAATCGAGTGGTGGTGATTGACTTTATGTATAGATTAAACTCTCATCAATAGTATTGTATAATTGTATAATATAAACTGCATAATGAATTATATAATGAAATTATTTAAATATGTATGTTTAATGGATAAATGACAGTTTTTTCGTGTTTCATATTTATGACTTTGTTTTTTCTATAAATGAATATTGAAAGCCTTTTTACTCTTTTAGACCAATAAACAGAAAAAAAGCTGAAAAATATGTTTCTCTCTCAGGAGGACGATTTTTTGAGCGATGATAGATTTCTAAATTGTCCCCTACTTTCTCCGATTTAGAGTTTTTTCCGACAAATTCTAACAATTTCTATGAGTTTGGCGGTTTTTGTCTATTACATTTATCTGTTGATAGTTTTTGTTTTCCGATTTTTACGATTGATAATCGTCGGAAAAAATCGTCATGGATCCCTAATTATAATCGATCATGGTGTGTTTAATCCTTACACAATTCCTGTTTCTCTTTTCTGACAGTCTCCATAGAACAAACAGCTAACATAAGGAAAACACTGCAGAATCTTGATTTGGAAATCAATGATGCTCCAATTTCCCTCCAACCAGAAATTATGTGGTCAAGCCACAAAAGTGAATCGTTACTCTCTAATAGTCTCTGTATTGAATCCGAAAGAGCAACACGTTCGCGCTATCATGGGCGAAATGCCAAAAATTTTGGGGTTTCATGGAGTCCTGCCGTGGGAGAGTTCTAGGGAATGATAAAGATATATTCTTCTTCAAATATGAGAAAACCCTCAATTTGGTGTTCCGCCGTGGTCCATGAACTTTTAACGATTGGATGCTCACAATCCATCGTTGGTATCCAAACATCATTGAGGAGACAATGAAATCCATACCCTTCTAGATTCAAGTAAGGGGTATCTAGTTCAGTATTTAACGACTGCAATGGTGAACTACATTGGCAAGAAACTTCGTCTTGTTATTATAGTGGAATTTAATGAGAATGCAAATCTTGTTGAATTTGTGAGAATCTGTATCAATTGGAGTATCGACATGCTTCTTCGCTTTCAAAGGAATTTCCAATTCGCTGGTAGTAAACTCTCAACTTCCGCTATAAACGACTTAGGAATTTCTGCTCTAAATATGGATCTTTGTCACATGATTTGAAAGAATGTCCCTTCACCTTTGAGTATCCACAAATGACGACGATCCACAGAAAGAAGATGGTGACGGCGGTGAAGATCCTGATGAGTTTGACCACAATAACCAAGAGAATCCAGAGGCCTATGTCCCTGAACCCAACACCATGCAGGACTTTACTCCAGACAGACAAATATCTGGTCTGCAATTCTCACCGCGAACAGAGAATTCATCATCACGGAATCCTCAGATGATTCTTCTCTCCCAAATGTTTTTGAAGATACGAAACTTACTGCAGAGAGACTCCACTACCTCTTAATGAAGTTTGGAAAAGGAAAGAATCTTGAGAATAAGGGGGATGATAATATTGGCAATCAATGGTGGTTTAGGATACAACAAACGGAAGAAGGGTTCGTTGGAACTCTACTACCAACAATGTGAAGCAGAAGAAGATCTGACAGTCTTGAGTCAGATATGTAAGAAGGGCAGAATGGAGTCAGAAGGATCTTGTAGCGGTATAGAAATGGACGGAGCCGCGGGTCCGGTACCCCCAATGCCTTCATGAGAGTCGTCTCCTTGGGCATTTATGTAATATAGTAAAACCACATGTTTTTTTCTTGTGTGAAACTTTGAATGTTTGTTCTGTTGTTTGTGATTTTGCTTCAGTTTTAGGATTTAAAACGTTATTATTGAACCCCCCCCCCCATGGCTGGAGTGGTGGTTTGGCAATGATGTGGTCAAACAATGTAACGTTATCCAGATTGTATCAAGATGAACGTATAATTGATGTCCATATCAATTTTAATAATATTACCTTCTATATTTCTGGTGTGTATGAAAATCCAAACCAAAGCCAACGACACTTGTTTTGGGAATACTTTGAGAATTTGGGTACATCTAGAACTGGTCCTTAGATGCTTTCAAGGGATTTTAAAGAGATAATTAGTAATTGGGAGAAGATAGGAGGACCTAGAGAGAAGAATGGACTTTTAGAAAGTTTAGACACATGATCTCCGTTTGTGATATGGTTGATCTGAAAGCTAAGGGGGATAGATTTTTTTGGGTGGGTGTGAAAAGAAATTATATTGTTAAATGCTTTTTGGATAGAGTTATGGTCAACAAAGAATGAGCTGCCCTTTTTCCCTTTGCAAAATCTGAATTCCTGGAGTTTGATGGTTCTGACCAAAAACCTATTTTTACAACCATATCCTCTCCAAGCAAAACTATAATCAAACCTTTCTGTTTTGATAGGAGATTAACTCAAATAGAAAATGTTGAACAGATTGTTACCAGTGGTTGGAACTCTTGTTCTCACAAAGATTATTACTCTATTTGTGATCAAATAAATGCTTGCCGTAGAGAATTGGCTAAAGGGCAACACTCTGCAAATCTTAATTCAGTAAAGAGGGAAAATGTGAATAAAAATCATAGAAGTCAAATTCCTCGATTACAAAGAAAACTTAGCAAGGCATACCGTGATGAAGAATACTAGTGGCAAATAAAAGGCAGAAATAAATGGTTACATCTTAGTGTTCGAAATACAGCCTATTTCCATGCCAGCACTAAAACTAGATATGCCGGAAATATGATTTCTAGTATTCAAGATGGAAACAATAAGGTTCATTCTGATAATCAGGAGACAGGTGATCATGTTGAGTCATATTTCTCTGATGTTTATACTTCGAGCAGAGTTCTAGTGTTTCTAATCGAATTTGGCGACTTCCCTGCTGCGGTATCATAAGAATTAATAATGATCTTACCGGAGACTTTACATCAAAGGAGATATAAGATGCCATAACTACCATTGGGGATGACATAGCGCCAGGACTAGATGGATTAATGGCTCGTTTTTACAAAGACTACTAGGATATAATTGGCACAGACATAATCCAAAAAGTGAAAGATTTCTTTGACAATGCATACATGAAATCAGGTATCAATCACACAAACATATGCATGATACCAAAGATAGATAAACCAACTACTCTATCTCACGATAGATCAATTGCTCTTTGCAATGTATTATACAAAATAATTTCTAAATGTCTGGTCAATAGGCTAAAGAAACACTTGAATGCTATTGTATCAGATACACAAGCAGCCTTTATTCCAAGAAGATTGATAACAGATAATGTTATGATTGCCCATGAAGTAATGCACTCTTTAAAAACCAAGGCTTATGATAGAGTATAATGGAATTTCTCCAAATAATAGATTGATTGGATCATGACGTTAGTTCGATCTGTAAGTTATTCCATCTTAATAAATGGTGCTCCACATCGATTGGTTGTTCTTGAAAGAGGTATACGGAAAGGAGACCCATTCTCCCCATACATTTTTATACTGTGTGCAGATATTATGAGTCATCTTATTCGAACTCGAGTGGAGTCGGGTGATATACATGAAGTACAAATTGGAAACAGAGTACCCCCCATCACTCACTTACAATTTGCAGATGACATTCTCTTTTCTTTTGTCAAGAAAACGCTCGAAATTTGCAAGTTGATAAAAGAGACTTTTGATGTTTATGAATATTATTATGGGCAGAAGATAAACACTTCCAAATCCTTGATAACATTTGGACCACGAGTACCAGGACAACTACAAGATAGATTAAAACACATCCTAGCAATACTGAATCTCTATTCTATTTATATAATGCCATAAAACAAAATCCTTCAAATTAACGGCTACTCCTCCCCTAGAGGCATGGCCAACCTTGAACCAAATACAGTTTTCTCACTAACAGATCTTATATCTTTCAAGGGTAATTATAGCTTTTGGGACTCTGTTAAACTTACAGCTGGTATCAGAAATGAAGATCACAATTACCTTATTAATACCTATCTTTCTCGTATTTTTTCTCCGGATAAACTTATATGGCATTATACAAAGACAGGGGAGTATACAATTCGTTCTAGGTATTGGTTTTCAATGCACAATCTAAATCGGCCCATTAATCTACCATTAGCCACCCATGGATCTATTGGCTTGAAGAATAAAATCTGGAAGCTTAATATTATGCCTAAGATCAAGCATTTTTGCTGGAGATTATTATCACAATCAATACCCACTATAATCCGCCTCAATACTCGTGGAATGAATTTAGACCTGGTCTGTCTGCGGTTATAACAAATTTTAATATACTCTGAGTTATATTTGATGATAAAATTATAAGAATATTCAAAGTAATATTTGGTATTGATAATGTAATAAAAAATTATTACGTAAATCAAATACTATATTTTAACTTATTTATATAATAAAGTATTATTTTGTATTTTTAGGTTAAAACAAAAATCATTTTGTTAAGAAATTTTTACATAATTACATTACAAAATATCATTATACCATTATGCATATTATCAATCAGATTCTAAGCGTAAACAGAAATCCCTCATAAGTTTTGTGGCACAAAGGAAATTTTTAAAACATAAGTATTGCACTTTTACTTGTCAAGACGGGCACATTTCTCTTTATGTGATCCATTCTTCTCTGCTGAATCATTGACATCTGAATTTCCGCAGATTTTTCCTAGTTGTGATAGTATTTGAGATTCAATATTCGCTTTGTTGACCCTTTCTTCAACTGATTATGTTGGTATCAATTATGCGGGAGATTGAGACAGTTTGTGAGAAGTCTTAAAATTGTAATTTGTGAGCTTGATTTGGAATTTGCAATTGTTGCCAACGATATTTCTTCATATGAAGCTTTGTTGGCAGCATGAGAATGAGTGTGTAACGTAGTTTGTTAGTGTTCGTTTTAAAAGAAAGAGTAGTGAAGGCTAACAATTCGTCAATTTTCTCGTTTAAAACTTTAACACCTCTACGACCAGCAATTTTGGTGGTTTCACTATCAAGGAAAACAATGTTTGCTAGATCTTTGCTTTTTTTTTTGGTCACAAACTCTAATTCCGAAACAGTACATGTGAAATCATGAATTTATTTAAACTCTGAGTTTTTTTTTGTGTGTATATCATATGTTTGAGTTAGAGTTGTTGGAACTGAATTCTCATAAAGAGTTTCTGAAAATTGTAGGTTTTGAGACTATGACTTTTCGGCGACTTTCCGACTGAATTCCAGCCAAATGGTTGAAAAGAATTGTCGGGTTGATAGTGCAATGGAAAACTGTTAATGTGTAATAAAAGATGGTATACTCATACGTCCAAAACGGAGTTGATTTGAATAAGAAATAATGGTATCATGTGAGCCACTCAGGATGATTTAGAAAATGTCCCACATTGGAAATGGTTTCACTCTCATATAATTTCATAAGTGTGTAAGAGGAAGAGGGAAGGTACCAACATGCACACCAAACTGAACCGTGTCGGGCTGAACGAGGGCCGTCGGGCTCTTGGGAATTTTTTGGGAAAGACTTAAGAGTTTTTTTAAAGACTTGGTGTGAACTCCAAGTAACTTGCGGAATACTCTGAGAATATTCTCTCGAGATCCTACCTCTTTCTACTATATAAAGAGATGCAGCCTCTCTTTATTTATCAAGCTCAAACACGTAAAAACTCACAGTTCTAAAATAATCTCTCTCTCTCTCTCTCTCTCTCTCTCTCTCTCTCTCTCTTGCTTCGTCCAATTTCTTAGTTTAGTAGTTTTGAGAGTATATCATAGATCAAGTTTGCTTGAGTCTATTATTCGTGTGCTAGAGTATTAGTTTGTGATCGGTTGTATCTTGACATTCATAAATCATGATTGTCCAATAGCACTTATGACTGATTTATTGAAATAAGGAAAAATATATCATATCTTGCCTCCGTGATTTATATTACATTTTAAAATTATGATGTTATAATTCGTTCATGAACAATATTACAACAACATAATTTAAAGGCATAATATAAATCACGTAGACAAGATATGATATATTTTCCTTAATTCAATAAATCGGTCATAAGTGTTTTCACACATTCATGATTCATGAATCCCATAATACAACCGATCATAAACTAATACTTTAGCACACGAATAATAGACTCAAGCGAAGTTGATCTACGATATACTCTCAAAACTACTAAACTAGGAACTTACTTGGACGATGCAGAGAGAGACGATTTTAGAAGTGTGAGTTTTGTGTGTTTCGAGCGTCATAAAAATGAATAATTATATATTAAAACTCTTATTCCTTCGTCCTTATCTTTCTCCAATTCTGATTTTGACAGCTTTTTCAAGGGCTTTTTAGTCTTTTATTGAAATCTTGTAACATGAAGAGGATTATACCAAGCTTTTCAGAATCTGACAAATTTTTCTCCATTTTCTCATGTTTCTCAGAGTCTGACAATTTTCCCCCATTTTGTCACTCAACTCTCCCATGACATAGTAAACATCAACTAATCTTGAAGACCACTCTTCTTTCTTCAGTCTGTAGCCTTTCATAACAAATCCAATAACTTCTTCAAAATCATTGTCATCTTCATCTGCCAAATGCTTATATTCTTGTGGATCTCCAATTATAGTTTTGAGTTCAACCTACAAAAGATAATCAAAATCCATCAAAACAAAACTCATCAAATAAGATAACCAATGAATAACAAAACTACAGTTTTAATAGAATTGAAAACTTATACAAGTTGATGTCTTAATAGCATCAACAACTTCGTCGAACCTTGCAGCTCGAGTTGAGTGAAAATTGAGAAACAACGGATACAAGTTTTTGGAATTATCACACCTTCTCCCAAACGTAGAACCAAAAATGGGAACAACACTCAAATCCCATACTGATAATGCCAAAGGAAATCCCTTGATATGATACTGACCTTTTGACCACAAATTTTTAACCAACTTCTGAACGCATGTAGCAAGGACGTTATATGCTTCCTTTCCCCATGGTTGGCTGTATACATATCGAAATCTGATGCATGCTGAAGCCGAGACAGTGGTGCATTCTCTAAGGAAGATGGTATGATCAAAATTCCTTTTCTTAACACCACTGCAGCGAGACATTCCTTTTCTTGAACACCCAAAGGTTCTTCATCCTTTTCTGATTCGATCTTGAAGTTGAGATAAAGTGTAGTCTCCTCTCACCGCCCAAGAATATGGTTCATTAATTGGATCTTTGCCATTATTCCTTGGTTCTCTATGAATATGTTTGCATTGAATCCCTGTGTTTAATAATACAATGATGTTAGTTTTGTTCAAACTTGCCTAAGATACAAGGTTATTGATCAAAAAAACTGTTACAAACCCTTTTTTTTTTACACCCCCTTGTAAAACCGAATGTGTTTGAAACCCTTTTAGAACACTTTTCAACTCTTTTAAAAGGTTTTAAAAGGTTTTTTATTGTGTTTTAAAAGGTTTTTCAATGTGTTTTAAAAACTTTTAAAAGGTTTTAAACCCATTGAAAAACCTTTTTAAAACCTTTTTAAAACACTTTTCAGACCTTTTAAAATACTTTTCAAACCCTTTTAAAAGACTTTTTGAAACAATATTAATACATGTTGTGAGGAAGAACTCTCTCATGGAGAACCGTATTGGTTGCATGTCGACTGTAAACCATAAATTTTTCCCTGTAGTCTTCAGCCTTCTCAGCATCAAATAATGGAATATCTTCCCCGAAAATTCGATGTATGTATTTTTCGCAACAAGCTTGATGACAAGGCCAAGGAATGAATCCTCAAGCTTCTTGAAAGATGCATCTCCTAATACATCTCTAACTTTTTTAACAAGGTGTAAGTCTGAATGTTGACATATGGTGGCTCCATCATTTGGTTCAAAACCCATATTATATATGCTTTCAGGTAGTGCAAGGGCTTCAAATGAATCACTGTATTCCATCTTTTCCAAAAGAAAATGATTTTAAAAAAAGAATTTTATTATAATTTACAACTGATTTACAAGAGTTTTAAAAGGTTTTTAAAAGGTTTTAAAACGCTTTTAAAACCCATTTTAAACAGTTCAAAACACACTTTATCAATCTGGATTCGTCTTATCAACTACAACCACTTTTATCAATAAACACAACCGATCTGGAATTGATTTCAAAATGGTTTAACAGGGGTTTTAAAAAAGTGTTTTACAAAAGATAACAAAAATCCAAATTTACAAGAGTTTACTAATTCCAAATCCATATCAAACATATTTATCGATCTGAATTCGTCAAATCAATTACAACCACCTTTATCCATCACATACGAAAATAAAACGCTTTTAAAACCTATTTTAAACAGTTCAAAGACACACTTTATCGATCTGAATTCATCAGATATGAATTTTTGATCTAAAATCAATTTTCAGATTGATGAATATACCAAAGAAAAACAAAATTTTAACCACAAACCTGACAAAGAGTCTAAGATCCGACGAACACGAATCCCGAAAAAACGACAAGATGGACGAAGATGAGGATGGAGGAACGCCGCGAACAAGGAGATCGAAAATCGCCGATCGAGGAAGAAGGAAAGAACGACGGCGAAGAGAAGAACATTCAATAATTAGGTTTAGTTCATTAAAGATAAATTGTCTTTTTCAACCAAAAAATGGTAGTTTTAAAAATGGACACGTTCCGAGAGTATTTTTAAAAATAAGCTCACCAAAAAGATCATTTTTGAGAATGTCCCTATCGTGAAATTTTGTTCTTTTTCATTTTAAAATCTTTTGTAGCTGTTTATGTAAAGCCATATTTTTCCTTATGCTGGACAGGTAGAACTGTTCTAAAATTTCCTACTTACGTAGTGTAAGTGTTGTTTAGTAAATTGTATATGTCATTATCATCTAACGCCTTGATTAGAAGAGCATATGAAAGAGTTTTTTTATTTTTATCATCCAGTCAATATTTATTAAAAGAGCATATAAGGAAGCATTTAAAAGTTGCTCTCATATGCTCTCTTTCTCAATGTTCTCACTTTAAGCATTTGCTAACCATTGAGCTATAAAATATTAATATATATATATAAATAATTTTATATAATTAATTATTTTGTAAAAAAATAAAAAAATTTGATTTCATAAAACATAATTTTATTTGTTATAAGATAATATTTATCATTAACTTATTAATATTATTATTGAAAATGGTATTATAATTTATTTAATACATAAAAGTATTAAATTAAAAATATAAATGTAGATATAACGTTTATAATGTATATTATTATTTTAATTTATTTTAATGTATTATATTATATTATATATATTTGAAAAGTTATTAAAATTGAAAATGTTAATATAGATAGAATGTTTATAAAAAACTTATAATATCTTAATTATTTTTTAATTACTGTGTTACATTATATATATTTAAAATTAATAATTTACAAAGTTACATATATGTAACAATTTTTCATAATTATTAAATGTGTGAAAATATTAAAAATATTATATAGCAATGAGTGATTATTAATCTCTCTAATTAAATATGTTTAAATAATATATATTTAGTTAATATAATATATTAAATATAAATATAATATCTAATCACTAACTGCTCCACCAATCAATAAAATGTGTCATATTAATTAGAGCATATAACTTAATATTTATGCTGCATAATGCTAATACTCTATTACCGGTTGTTCTAATCAAGCACGAAATGGATCTTTGTCTCGAATTTTTTTTTTGAAAACTATAACTCAGGGATTTTTTTTTGTAAGTGTGTTTTAGGCGTAGAATTGGTTTTTCTTAGTGTTTTATTCCTTTTTTAGGGCCAAACTTATATTAATTTGTAGGAGAGATATTAACTGTCAAAAAATCATAAGATCATTTTAGGTTTTATACATCGTTTATGGTTTGTTTCCTTATATCCCCTCTGTTTTAAATTAGTTTTTATTCTAAGCCTAATTTTTTGTTTCAGTTTAGTTGTCGTTCTCGTTTTACAATGTCATTTTTAGCAGAAAACTATTTCATTTTTCCTTTATTAAATGAATAGAAAAATTAAATTCTTTAGAATTCTAATAGTCAAAAAAAGATATAATAAAATATTTATTTATTTTCTTAGTTTGTGTGAAAAAATCTATAACGACAAATAAGAAAAAACCGAAGGGAGTATTATTTTTCTAAGATCCGATTTGAGATCAAAATCTCGTTTTCTTAAACTATAAAATAATTATTTTTCAAAAGAAAATTAGAAGGATTCAAATTGTTCTGCAACCTATATAATATAATTATGTTATAACTATAATAGAATTTAATGAACATTTAAATCACACAATATATATTAAAATTAAAATCTTGATTCCGTATAAATAAAATACAAAAAGGGAAAATCATTCACAAAAAGACATATTTTGTTTGTTATATACAAAATGGGACATGTAAAATACTCTCTAACAAGGAAGAACCAACCATCAAGAGACTAACCGCGAGGATCTGCCTCTCTAAACAGAACCCTGAACAAGCACATCGCCACATCCGCGGTGATTGTTTTCCCTCTCCGTGCCAGAACACGTCGCCGTGTACCCGAGAAAGCCAACAGAACAAGCACCGTTATCCACGCGACCATGGTGGCTCGGGCCGCCGCGACCAACATAAGAAGGGACAAGGCTGCAGCGAGAAAGAAGGCGGTAAACTGAAGGAGTTGGTACGAGAGCAGGTTGCTGGTGGCTGATTTCGCCGTGGAGATTGTGTAGAATGAAGTGACGAAGAAGAGGAGACATGAGAGAGTCACGGTGGTTGTTGCTCTACTTTTGCAAAGATCCATAGCTAGTCTTGTTGAATGTACGTCAAAAGTGGTTGTTTAAACGTGTGTGTTAATAACAACGCTTAAATGGAATTAATAGAAAAATTAATTAATTGAGTATAGTGTTTCATTGGAATGCATGTGAAGGCACATGGGGGAGGTTGAGTTTTATGGGTTGTGTTATGGAAATGATTCATGAAAGTGGTTTGAAGTAGGAGACACATAAAGGCATTGAGTGTCTATTTTGGATTATAATATAAGTAAAAAAGGATGGGTTAAGACAATGAACAGACAGACACATGGGAATGGTGCAAGTAATGATTCCTCATCTCGGGGCAAAAACTGAGGAGCAGTGTATGTTCGGTTGCTGATCAGTTTTGGGGTGTGTTGCTGAGGCAGCATTCGAGGTCTAAAGATTGGCTCTAGAAAAACATATAAGATTATAAGAGAAACATTTTTCAATTTTCTTTTTGGATTATCGGAATAATCTCAAACCGAAGCTATCCTAATTTCCAAGAGATGTGGAAAATTCAAGCATTTTTTAGAGATAGACAAATAGGAATTTGAGACATGACTTCTGCAAGAATTGATAGAGAATGTAATTTCAGAGATAAATTTTATATTTTTGAAATATAGTTTGTTATTCTATTGCTAAATACCCCTACATTATTTTCAAATAACAAATAGTATTCAATATATATTTCTATTTTACTTATTATTTCAAAATACTATTCAATAATGGTTGAATAACATGTTACATCAATGAATTTCAATTTGTTAAACATATAGATTTTCAATTTGTTCTTGAAATAATCGTTTCAGTATAAATATAACATAAGATTCTATTTGCTATTATTGAACTCCATAAAATCACTTTAGTTAATCTATGTCAAACTCTTGGTCTACTATTCTAGAAAAATGTAATAATAAAAGCTTTCCCGGTCAGTTCAACTCCAATAATCATTGACCACAATTAATTGAACCGACGGTTATTATTTCAATAATTTTTTGAAAATTTAATAAAGGTTTGTTATATAAAAATATTCCTTTTACAATTAATTGAAAAAAAGTAATCACTCTGGAAAAATAAAAATCATATACACATATAGGCAGAGGCATAGCTAGTAAAATTTTCCAAGAACAAATTAGTGTTTAATTTCAAAGGATGAATCCTACTTTCACAGTTTGCAGTAGAAGACAAAATTGGTGCTAACTAATTGGTTTAAGATTTGAATTAGTCAATGTACACCTTCAAATTTAATTCCCTCCTATATTTGGAAGTGAATCACGTGCTATCCACAGGATTGGATCAAGTGAAGGTGGACATATGTACGAGTCGAGATTCAAAATTTCGACAATGAGAAGAGGTCTACGAAGACAAGTTTTTATATAGTTTTATTAGTCAAAGAAGTGTCAAAGATGAATTTGGTGGAGACTCCTTCTGGAACAAATCGAATATAACATTTAATCGATTCCTAAATTTCTCCATTATACTTTTGCTAATTCTCTGTTCAAACTTTATAGTTTTGAGCCACCTGATCTTCAGATACACTTCGCATTTACTTGTTTTACAATCAACTCCTGCTTTTTTCACCTCGTACCTTAGATGAACCTACATGATCAATCATATTATCATTTAGCGCAAACAGATTGATTCTGTACACCACTATGTTAAAGCAGTTGAAGAGGAAGACTTACGCGAAAATGGTCTCCGAATGGAACATCATGGAGAGCTACAATCTCATTCAAGATCCAACCATCATCATTTGGAGCTGGAGATTTCTGTTGTGCACAGGTAACTCCGCCTCCAAACACAGACACATAGTGATTGTACTTGTAAGAAAGCCGTCTTTCGTAGACCCCCGGGTTTTTAGATTCCCATGTTGTACTCGCGTAATTGAGACATCCAGATTTCTCCATGACCTTACGCTCCAGTTCTCCTCCACCAAAGATCTTCATTACCAGTTCGACCTGTAACATAAATTTTTTTGAGATCAAGTTCCAGGAACACCATCTTCAAACGGATCCTCAATAACACTCCGATATTGCATAGCCTCTATTAAATGGAAGAAGCATAAGGGAGGAGTGAAAGATGGTTTGTACATCGCAAGGTAGATCACACGTGTACACTTTTGACATCTTTAATGCATCCGAATCTGAAACAACTGCAACATCTTCAGGCAAAAGGAAGGGATCTGACAAATCTTGTTCTTCTTCTGCTATTTGTGCTCTATGATATACACTTAACGTCCTAGTTTTCCACAAAGCCATGATCGTCCTGCCATATTCATAAATAATTCAAATTCAATAGCTACAGACAGTAAATTAAACGTTTTGGGTTTGGTCAGCTTAATGATCAGATAAACAAAATTCCTTCAAGTACCTGGTAGTCGCATCAAATGACACAAAAGACTGAAAATAGAACCAAACTCTTCCTCCATCATCCTGAGACTTAGCCCCATGCTTTGCATCAAGACCTCGGTTCTTTTTAAGAATAATGAGCAGCAAAGGGCTTCCTAAGGAAGCAAAAGTTGGGGGAAGCACTTGGATGTCATCAATATCTTCCCAAAGGAAGTAAAACTTTGTCTTGTGTCCAAATACATTCGAGTAGAACGCCACAATTCTAGCAGAAAGATAGAGCTTTCCCTGTCAACATTAGCAGCAAGCATATATAAGATTCTAACATCAGTTTCATTCCATTATAATGCGTGTTTTCTGTATTCCTGTACAACTATATTCCGCATAATCTATGGGTACGTCTACCACACTGTCAAAGATATTTCTTAGGTATTGAGTGGAAGATAGTTCAAGAATTTATTCAGAGGAAAAGAAAACCGACTCAAACCTGCACAGGAAGTTTTCTCTTCAAGTAACAGGTATATTCTTTGAGAAGAAATTCTTCATGGGGCAAACCAAACAGTTTCTGGAAAGCGGAGTTCTTCTGTGGTGATCGAATGTTCAACTGTCAACACATACAACAAGAGACAGGGTGGCACATGAACATAATGAAGGCATTGTCAAACAAACAACCACACCGAGTCAGAAATGACTGGCCAATTAAATGTACTTCATTACGGTAGATGCACATGTTTACCTTCTTTCCCACTTCCTTTTCCACCTTACTCAAGTAATCCTTCATTGTTTCAACCCCGTTCTTGTTTTCCAGAAAAATTCTCAACTGTAACTTCGACTGAGACGCTTGAGCATGATGACCAACTAAAGGAACACACAAGTCTGCAAGTTCATCGGCTGTATGTTTCAAGAAATTGATCTCTGCATGACCAAGAGAGGCCCCCTGGTCAAATGGACCATCAAAATCAAATACCTCCACATCTAATACTGATGGTGGCTCCTCCATTGCATCAAACTCGATTACCTCTGCAAGAACCACACCAAGTTAAATGGCATTGTGGCGATATATTAGGAAACAAAGTAGAAATGAAAGAAATGAGACACAGGATTGTCACTGACGACGAAAAGATAAATAAGAAGAAAAGTTTGATTACCATTCCACTGGGGATCCTGGGCTTGAAGTTTGACAGAGCTTGTTCTGGTTTTCCCATTGCAAGTGAAAACAACATAAGGATCAAAGATCTCTGTTGCTTCCACTGAAGCCAAATTTGTGCCCTTGATTAAAGCTATTGTCAGAATCCATCCTTTGCCATTTGCTTTGACTCCATGATCTTTTCCTGAAATCAGGAACGAAAACGAGAAGTCAACTGGACTGCACAAGCCATACAAGTTTGAAGGTATTTTCTAAAGAGTAACTATCATCCTCACCTCGATGCAATCTAGCTTGTATAAAGTGCACAGTCATCATATAAACACGCTCCAGAAGAAGAACTAGCATTCCACTACTGAATACCTCTCCAAAACTATCAGGCAAATCAAGCCCATAGAATTCAAATCCTTGGATTTTGCTGGGCTCACTGTGCAGTATATGCACCACAACATATACAGACAAAAGAACAGCACAGATGACAGAAGAACTCCAGAAGTACAGAAAAGCTGATTTCAAATCAGTCTTTTGTTCTGACTGCACTGTTGCTATAACCTGCTCTTTGTCCAATACAACAGCCGGATCTAGAGTTTTGTAAGTCTTAGCCAGGAGATCAGAAAATTGATCAAAGCTCTCTCTCAGCCCTTGCCTAGCACCTCCTTCAATCATACCTTTCATTATAGTACTATGACTGAACTGAATTCCCCATGATATGATCAGCCGAGAAGATTCCCCACCAGCAGTTGGCTCTAATTCAGAAAGTATCTTGTAAAGCAACTCTATTTTGAAGGTACTTCCATAGGGAACATCTGGAGTGCTTACACTAACGAAAACAGCAAACTGCTTCCCGCTCGCTTTCCGGTAAACTTGATTCTCTGTGGCTTTTACCGCTTTGACCATTTTTGTTGCAGCCCTCATGTATGTAACAACCCGTGTTAAACGAGGACTATCTTCTTGCATCATTGTCCAAGGCCCTTCCTGTACATCTGATAAACCTTGAAGTTCAGCCAACTCTTTCCTAAATTGAGAACTTGGCGTGAAAAGAAATTTGTTAAGTTCACAGGGTGAGACTAAATATTTCTGATCTACAAGAACACCCCCGGTAAGATTCTCAGGCATTTCTTCTTTTTCACTATCACTAGACTGCATCAGGTCAAGGCCTTCCTCAAAGCCAGTACAAGTAGCAGAGCAAGAAGATTTGTCAGTGGCATCCTCATAATTCGAGGTCACGCTTTGTCCTCCTGATGAGTCGTCATGGAGTCTTTTAGACATTTCCTCTTTCTTATGAAAAAGCTTGTCAATCTGATTGACAAAATTCTTCATTATGTGCTTCCCATCATGGTGTTTACGCCGTTTCCCATCTTTGGAGCAACTCAGATCTTTAGGCGATCCTTCGATTTCTTTCACGCCTTCCAAGTTGGTATCCTGCTTATCATTTTGGACTTTCTCACCAGAGGTAATGTCCCATTTCCCTTGCAAAGACAAACTGAGAAGGATTTTCCCTGCGAGACAGAGGTAAAGTTTCATATCCAGAGATAAACCACAACCTCCAATAAGGGAAGATATCAAACTCAAATATTTTGATGAGTCCTGTATCTCAATCCGACTCATCTATCTTGAGTAACAGCAAATAAAGCCTATTGTTAAATCTCAAGGCACATTCCTCAAAATCAATGCAAAAAAATCACAGAAACAGATTTATAAAGGTCACAGAAATCTCAAAATCAAACACATTCTCTCATTTATGGTCTCAAGCTATATCACTAATGGTTCTAACTAGAGACTTAATTCATGACCAACACAACACCAAAAAACACCGTTTCAAAAGAATCAAAGCTTAATTTATGATCAACAGAGTAAACACAAACAAGCCATTTCCTCTAATGGTACCACAAGTAGACTACAGAACGAATCAAATTCTACAAACAGAATTCAAAAAGAGACTAACCACATTCAATGTTAACGAACTTGCCATCACTAGGCTTCTCAATCACAAACCAAGTCGGCAAGAGAGTTTGATTCTCTTCAGCAGCAACGGAACGAATCGGAATCCTAACTTTACCAATCAATCCGGTGGAAACATTGGAGTGATAACGATCCTCCTGCTCGTGGTGAAAAATCGAGACAACGACGTCGTCGCTTTCGTCGACGACATCAGTAGTGATCCTGAAAACGAATTCCTCGTTCCAGATCGGTGAAGAAGTGTCTCTCGCGACTCTCGTCTTAGACCTGTGTTTCCCGACGTGAAGCTTCGCGAACGTCTCTTTCGCTGGTAAATCTTTCGCTTGGAGTATGTAGACGTAGAGCCTCATCGATTTAAGAGAAACCGAAGCTTTTGAAGAGAGAGAGCGAGAGAGATGATGATGATGGTGGAGGTGGTGGAATCAAAAATGTGGAATTCGAAAACTGAAGAAGGAGAAGTTAAAAACCCATAAAAAGGCAAAGTTAAGAAGAGAGAAGAAAACGTGGGAGAGGAAGAGAGTGACACGGAAAGAGATGATTGGGATGATGGGTCGGTTTAGTTGATCAACACACATTCGGCTAATTTTGTTGGTCTGCGATTTTTTTTTTTTTTTTTTTTAATTTATGTTCCGAGTAAGAAAAAGTGGATTAAGATAACTAATGTGGATTATAAATATCAAAAAAAAATGTTACGAATAGTGTGAAAGGTATTTGGTTTTGGTTTTGAAATGGTGTTTAACGTGAAACTTTGCTTTTTTTTTTGTTTTGTTTGTTTGAATGGTGAGCAAAGCCGTTTCACAGCTTTAGTGGAACACGATTCTCGAAGATGGTTTTGTGAAGTGAGAGAGAATCTTTGGGTAATTGGGAATTAAAAAAGAGAGTTATTAGAATTTGAGCTTTGTTGTACTTGTAAAGATCTTTTGATTGAATGAACCGTGATTTATTCAAATGTTATCCAAATTAGGTAATATTATCAGAATCTACAAACAAAGATTTTATTATTAGAATATTTTAGATATTTTTAAAATACGCAGCGTGCTCTTGTTTTATGTTACCAGAAAAAACGTAATTACAAAAATGTCATTGCCACGTTAGACGCCACGTCAAAAACACTAACGTGTAACAATAACTCAGCCATAACGCGTTACAAAGGTATGTTGCGGCTGAGTTATAGGTATATTCCGGCTGAGTTATGGAAAAAAACATTTGAGTAAGAGCGGACGGCTGAGTTATGGAAAAAAACATTTGAGTAAGAGCGGACGGCTGAGTTAGAGCATAACTCAGCCAAGGCTTACGGCTGAGTTAGAGCATAACTCAGCCAAGGCTTACGGCTGACTTATCAAAATCTGGTTGAGTTACGCTCTAACTCAGCCGTCCTTACGGCTGAGTTTTCACCCGATGGTTGAGTTGTTAAAATTTTGGCTGAGTTACCATTTTCCGACTGGCTGAGTTATCGTACAACTCAGTCGTGATAGGCTGACTTACCGTACAACTCAGTCGTGATAGGCTGACTTACCGTACAACTCAGCCGTGATAGGCTGACTTATTGTACAACTCAGCCATTTGACGGCTGACTTAGTAGTAAAAGATTAATTACTAGAATGTTATTCAGTTACGGCTGACATATTAAACGATACGGCTGAGTTACATATTTTCAGTTGATGAAGCGGCTGAATTTGGCAGCAATTTTTTTTGCTTTTTAATTACTGTAATGTTTTTCATGTTGTGAATAAGTTATAATTTGTTTGATGGCTGAGTTTTATATAGACTGAGTTATTAATTGTTTGATGGCTGACCTGCCATGTCGAACGCATCATCCATGTCAGCATTCCATGTCATCTTTTTTTTTTCCTCCGGAAATACGAAACGTCGTTCGGTTCTTGTTCTTCAACTGATAAATAAGTGAATTATTTACCTTCTTCTTCACCTTGTTCTTCTACTTCTTCTTCACCTTGTTCTTCTACTTCTTCTTCACCTTGTTTTTCATTTTCTTTCATGGATCCAGTTCCGGTTCTAGTTGTTTCCGGTAATTGGGTAAAGACACAGAGATATGTATTTAACATCGACGATAGAGGGTGTATATTTGTGCAGATAGATGGAGGCACAACACACGATCAGCTACGTCTCTGTGTAGAGTTTTCGGCGAAAGAGTCTACAGAAACTAGTGGAGCTAGAGGAAGTATGATTCGACCAAGCAGTGACTCGAAAGTAGAATCTACATACGAAGTGTACGGTGGGGGATTTGAAGGCACTTGTTTTGATTATGGCAAGATCGTTGACAAAGAAAACCAAGAAGAAGAAGAAGCTGTCGAAGTAGCATCTGACGAAGAAGAAGACGATGAAATTTCAACCCGATTTAATGTTTTCGACGACTCCGATATATCAGCCATTAAGGATTTATAAATCACTATAACTCAGCCGTCAATGAATCGACGAGACCTTTCGTTTTCCCGTAAATATTATAACTCATCCGTAAAGTCGTATATATCAGCCAATTACTTTCGAATTGTTTCTTGTGATAACTCAGTCATAACTCACTATAACTCAGCCGTCACATGACCTTTCGTTTTCCTGTAAATATTATAACTCAGCCGTCAAGTCATATATATCATTCATTTACTTTCAAATTGTTTCTTGTGAGAACTCAGCCATAACTCACTATAACTCAGTCGTCACATGACCTTTCATTTTCCCGTAAATATTATAACTCAGCCGTAAAGTCATATATATCATCCATTTTCTTTCAGATTGTTTCTTGTGATAACTCAGCCATAACTCACTATAATTGAGTCGTCACATGACCTTTCGTTTTCCCGTAATGATTATAACTCAGCCGTAAAGCAATATTTTGGCGGGAAACCATTAGTTAACCTAATAATATACATATTTCCTTTCTAAATTTAAATTTTGAGTTATAATAAGTTTAATATTCACTTGTTGGAGAAATACTTTTAGAAAAATAAAATACTAAATTCGAATAATAATTATTTAATTATTTGCAATAATATCTTGTGATAAAAAGCTCACTTTATGAATTTATTATGCGTGTGGATTTGAGCAGGCACAGAATTAGTGATTTTTCGCGCTTCCCTAACAATACTTTTTGTGACATCGAGAGACGTTTTAATACTTATTAGGAATCTGACAGAACAAAAGACCCCGAAAAGAAAGAAGAATATGTTTTTATATTATTGAGAAGACCCTAAACGATAACTCAGCCATAACTTTACCATAACTCAGCCAACCCTCAAATTAGAATGACTAAATAACCGACCAAACCGAACCGAACCGGACACTATTTTTCCATTATTTTCGGTTAATCACGGTTATATTCGGCTTGTTATCGGTTAAATTAAGTTAATCAACCTAATTTGGATAACATTTGGATTATTTATGGTTATATATTCATCTAACCGATCCATAACCGGAAATAACCGAAAAGTAATTTCAAAAACTTTTAAATTTTCAAATGGTTATCATATTAGTATATCCAAATTACCACCTTAAACCAAACACAATATAACCAAAACCAAACTGTTTTATTAAAACCCATAATGTTGGAAATATGAACCTTAAACCTCAAACCCTAACCATAACCCTAACCCCTAAATGTCATGTTTTGAATCTTTTACACATTTTGATCAGACTATGTAAAAATCAATCTTTGTCTATAATTTTTTAATTTTTATTGCTTATAATGATTGTAATATTCATTTTTCATTCTATATTTAATTTTGAGTTATAATAATTCTAATTTACAAATATTTCATAAGTCAGCCGTTTATGTCGATAACTCAGTCATATCAGTCAATTGTTTGAGAAATACTTTTATTAAAAAAAAATTAAAAATTCAAATTCAAATTTTGAATTCCTTTTAAATAAAAAATCGCTAAATCTCATTTATTACGCGCGTGGTTCTTAACAATAAACATAATTATTGTTTGTGTCTCCCCAACAACACTTTTTGTATTCTCGAAAAGGTATATAATAAATTAATATATATATTGCATAACTCAGCCATAACTTTACCATAACTCAGCCAACCCTTAAATTAGAATGACTAAATAACCGACCAAACCGAACCGAATCGAAAAAAATAATTTTTCCAATTTGGTATTTTTGAATTGGTAGGTTTGGTTAATTTCGGTTATATTCGGCTTACCTTTCGGTTATATTAGGCTAATCTACTTAATTACACTATATTTTGAGTTATTTATGGTTATATATTAATCTAACCGACCCATAACCGGAAATAACCAAAAAAAATTTTGATTTTTTTAAAAAATATTCCAATGGTAATAATATTAGTATATCCATATTACCACCTTAAACCAAACAAATTAAAACACATTAGAACCAAAACTAAACAACAAATAATGTTACTCATCTAAACCATACATCTCAAACCCTAAACCCCAACCCTAACCCTAACCCCTAAACGTCATGTGTTGTGTGTTTTACACATTCTGGTGAGAATGTGTAAAATCAATCTTTCTCTATAATTATTACTTTTTATTGGTTATAATAATTGTAATATTCATATTTCAATTGTACATTTAAATATTGAGTTATAATAATATAAATTTACAAATATTTCATAAGTCAGTTGTGTAAGTCAATAACTTAGCCATCACTAAGTCAGTTCGTCGGATTTTTTTTTTATTTTTTATTCGAATTTTGAGTTCAATTTTTTTTATTATTTTGTATAATATATTGTAAAAAGACTAACTTTATAAATTTATTACGCGTGTGGATCTGAGCAGGCATAGAATTATTGTTTGGGTTTCCCCAACAACACTTTTTGTATTATCGAGGCACGACACAAAAGACCAAACGAAATCGTACCAAATACATAACTCAACCATAACTCAGCCGTACGAAATACATAACCCAGCCTTGCATGTACATAACCCAGCCATAACATATATGTTTATTTAATATTTATCAATATTAAATACACAGACATATGTATCATATGGCCTCAATTCAATGTGTATTATATGACCTCATTTCATAGAGATATGTATCATATGGCCTCAATTCAATGTTATATAGAAAAATGGCAATTTGTATAAGCTGTGTTTTTTAATTAATTTATAGTTTTATACATACTCTATACAAGCACAACATGCTACTGACTGAGAAGACTGTATGATGGCAAATCTTCAACCATAATCTCTCTCTCCAGTTGCCGCCTTGTCGATTTCATTACAGTCTGTCATTCACACACACGATTATAGGTTTAGCCACAATTCATTTGGTGAACTTATGTATAGGCCAAGATAAAAACACCAATAAAGTCAAATATATGACAATTAAAGCCATGGTTCTTCAAGTCTAAAACTTTCAGCGACATTAGAATAGGTTTAAAGAATACACTTACATTAAATTCCATGTATGACGCCCACATAGAAAGCCACTGCTGACCCATCAGCTTGAAGGCAATGCAATAAAGAAGGTCAAAGGCAGATTCGTTCACTGCTTACAATACAAAAAAGTCGTAGAACACAAGCTTAGTAATTTAACTCGTGACAAGAGAAAGAGTCATGAGATATAATCAGAATTGTCTGAAATTTACCCGAAAGGAATCTCAGAAATATTTCCCCAACAATACTTCGTGGTTTCACTGTAATATCACAGGGAATCTATTGTTAGTATACACAACTACACTAAATGTTCCTGAACTTGAGTATCTCAAATAGGGTATTCAAAATAACTACCAAAGCCCAAGGCAAATACCCAATTAGAAGATCAAAACTAGGAGTGGTTATGCTAATTAAACTAGCTGTTGCCATATTGCTTGTCTAAAGCAAATAACAAAAAAACACAGCAGTTCACAATCTATGCAATCATGGAGATAAATAAATGTGGCTATACCTGCTTCTAAGTCAAGCATCTGGATGAGCATGAACGTAATATTGATTCCAGCAACAGCAAAGGGGTATTCCCACACAGAACGATCCCCAACCTGTTTCCTCAAAAGGTCCTGGAAGGATTTCAACAGAAAACAAACAAGTAGAACCGAAACTTTACAATGTCATTACCTGGTAAAAATATTATCTGTGATGGTAACAATCTACAGATACGGTGCCATTGGAATTTAATTTAAAGTCGAGACAGCTTTATAGAGGCTTACCGGGAATTTCCTAGCGAAGTACAACAAGTTTTCAAGAGATATGAAACCACCACCCCTGAGAGATGCAGTACCGGTGAGTCAATTGAAAGAGGAAAAAACGTAAGGATAATGACAATGAGATGAGAGACTTGACATTACCTAAAATCAGTGGATGGATCTTTGCGCTGCCAACCCATTTCTTTCCACTGATTAGATACAACACCGTGTAGCTCTTTTTCAGGGAAGGCAAGTTTCCAAAGGTCCTTCAGAGCTTCCTACACGCATATTGAAATAGCAGCCAATATTTAAGTAACGCAGGTACAGTCTAACTTATGAAGCGCAGGTAAAATTCGAGTGGCATAAAATTCGTTTTGAGCAGTCCTTACAAATAATAACAAACAATAAAGGAAAAAGCGTATTTGATGATGAGGTATTGAGCTGTCATAGGCAACATCAATGCGGTTCTGCAACCTCTCAAGGCAATATAAATTTTTGAATTTTATTTAAAATAGCATATGTTTAAAATGATGTGTATTTTAATTTGCTGATGTGTATTTTTTTTTACTCAAAATCGAAAAACATAAAGCAATAAATATTTGAGTAATTTTCAAAAAATTTATAGATATGAATAATAAACCAACTTTTAGATAACATTTCAGTAATTCTTTCTTTAATCAAACTATGTTTATGTCACATTGGACTTATTTTGTTTTTGTGTTAGTTTAATTTCTCCTTACTCCAAGATTCTGTGGATTTTAGTCATTGAAGTGCGTTGTGATTTATTTCTTTAACTAAAGTGTATGTGGTGTAACTATGTGTTTGTGTTTATTTCGTTTTGATAAAATGATATCTATATATTTATGATGGTTCAAAGCTGTAAACATAGAAAAGGAACTTCATGAGGTATTTTTTTTTATTGTTGCATCAACTAAGTGTATTTCATAACTTTTCTTTTTGTTCAAGAGTTGTATTTCATAAAGTAAGTAATAATATAGCACTCATAGCTAAATATTAATTTAAACCATAATTAAAGAAGATGTAGATGATGTAACATAATTTATGGAAATAAATAATTCTAGGCATTTAATTTTATACAGAAAATATGCTATTTTAAATAAAATTCAAAAATTTATAAGCTAATTTTATATCTTTATAATAAATAAGATTTATTTCTTTCAAATCTTTTGCTTTCCTTTGAGGTATATTTGTAAATATATGTGCTGTGATTGTGAATACAGAATACTACAGAGTACAGACCAATAATCTAGTTTGGTTATTATATAACCAAGTGTTTGTTAATATTTTACATGTCAGTATAGCTTTGACATAACTGTTTAACGTAAGATATCTCCTCTCTCTCTATTCAATGTATACATTGCCCAAAACGAAAGATTGGTATTATTAGGATCTCTAATACACTAATGCAAACCTTATACGTATATCGTTTTGATGTCAAAGAAAGAAAAAAAGAAGGATAATTTGTTTATATATTTTAAATTCAGCCCATGAATTCTGAATTTCCAAGGCAGCTGTTGGGTTTTTTGTATGTTGACGTAGGTCACATAACTGCACCAAAACTTCCATACGAAGTAACGCTATGTGTCAAAGTCATTTGTGTTGCACAACACACTTGCACGTATTTTGGGCCACAAATTTTTCCATTTGTTTCTAGAAGTTGGCCGTATTGTTAGAAAGCTTGCTTAAATTTTGTATTAGAGAGCTTCTACTACAGTCGGTTGTTCAAAAAAAAGGAAAAAAAAATAAGTAAAAGCATACAAACCCAAAAATAATACAAGTTAGAAAATGCTTTTGGTTTAAAGGTTGAAATTAAGAGAATGAAAATTAAGATTCATCTTCATGTGTTTATTTCCTGAATCCTCTACTCCAAAACACTGAGGCCGCCTTTGGCGACACATAGATGCCACAGCTTCTTTCATTGGCTCTGGTCCACATACCAGCACTCCTACACTCGACCATCCTATCAAGTTCTTCTCAAACTCCAACAATATTTCTGTGTTACAAAAACAAATACATAGAATCTTATTAGACATTATAACTTATGAATGTTGTAGTTTTATTAACAAGTACCTTCGAGTTTCGGCCTTCCTCCGGTATGTATCTCATGTTCCTCAGCAGTTAGTATTAACTCGGTTAAGTTTCTCTCCTCTGGTTTTACTTCTTCTTTAGACAACCCTGGCGCCTCTCTGTGTTGTCGTCTCCATTGTAGAATTTTTCCAGCAAAACCACCAATTGTGATAGCTTTAACGTAAGAGACAATGATGACCAAATCTGGAACCCATGAAGGAACCTTTTCTTTATCTGTCTTCATAGCTCCTGAAGTAGCTAACTTCATAGATTGTGAATGGTTCTTGTGTTCAGAAGGTATAAAGAAATGGCTTAAACCTATCAAGAAGCCGAGAAACGTAAGCATGGTTACAAGGACTATTGTGGCCAACAATATGAAACTTTCCGGCCCACGAATTGGGAATCTTGAATAGTCCTCGTCGGTTCCTAAGTGAATTGACTGAACTTGTGACTGAGCCAAGAACTCTTGTAATGTTCTTGTCTCATTGGAATGCTTCTTTTCTTGGGTGACATAAACTTTTAACTTGAGACTTGAGTTGTTGATTGGGTTAAAGAGTATAGAGGATACTGGAAGCAACATGTTAAGTTCTTGGAATGTCCTAACCGCAAACACAAGCTGCACCCTCTTGGTAGTTTTGAGCCGGTTTTTGCACGCGAGTTCCTGCAAAATGCTTATAAATGGCGTGATCCCTATTCCTCCCGCCACAAGAAACAGATTATCATACCTGCCAAAAAAATCAATACTTTTTAAAATTTATAACAATTTATCGAAATTGAGCTAACATAGAGAGTGTTTTAGCAACCTGAGGAAATCTACCGAGGCAGGTCCATAAGGACCTTCTACTCTTAGGGTTATGTTGTTAATCTTCTTTTCAGAATTTACAGCTTCTTCTACAATGTTATAAACAGAATTTGTCCATTTTCCTTCACATTTTATCATCACAGACAATGTGTGTTTGTCTACACTCGAGCTCGATGTAATACTAAAGGGATGCCACTGAAACTGCGAGATCAGCGGAATGTTCACAAATATAAAACTCGATGGAGCATAATTAAGCCCTGCAAAATACCAAAGTAATTCACAAAAATAAAGAAATCTTTTTAATGTGTAATCTTAAAAACAGAGAAAAATAATAATATTTCTTACTTGGGTCCTTTGGCAAGACAAGCTCAATAGCTTTACAAGAGAAGAGACGGGTGGAAAGAATACGGCTTTCGGATCGTGATTGAACAATCCTAAGTATCTTGTCGAGTCCAAAGAGAAAGATTCCAGGTAGTACCCAATAGAAGTGACGATCACCGGCATGAAACAAGAAAGCTACAAGAAATACAATATACAAATGGTGTGTGTAATAGAAAACTTCAAATTTCTTCCTTCGAATTTGAGGAAGTGATGTGATTCCCATTAGTAATCCTGTTACAAGGCTGATCAGTCCAGCTACGTATACCCGACCCGTTCTCTGCCATTTCCAAATCTGTTTTTTTGGCTACAAAAAGAGTTAGGGACAGTAATTTAATAGATTGTTGTTATAAGAAACTGAGTTGTTAAATTTACCTCTTCTTCAATGTGATGAGTAATAGTCCAAATGAACAGTGTGCTTCCACCATGAAGCAATGAAAAGAAGATCAAACCGGTCCCGAGCCATACATGATATTTTACAGAAGCTGCAAACTGAATGTTGAGTAAACGGAACATCGAGAGTCCCCTCAAGACAGGGAAAAGAAGTAGAGAGAGACATGCTTCGGCTAATAGACCGAACCTTGTAGCAACTCTAAAGTACTTAAGTTGCCATCTGAAAACATATAATACTAAGTCAACACAGTTTAACAAGTCTATATAGAAAGGTTGTAGATTCTTGGAAGTGGAGAGAAACGTTACAAGTTAAAATTCATGGTTTTGACAGGCGTCAGCTTCTTGAAGTCGCTAGTGACACGGACATAGAAGGTCCAAGCTAGAAAGAGAAGGAATAAAAAAAGAGCAATGATCTCGAAACAAGGCATGATCCCAATGAAACTATTGATAATGGCTGGTCTTGAGGTAGTAATAGATGCACTCCTCCCTCCTCTACAGGTTCAGTATTATAACAAGTTGACAGAATAGAAACATCAATTTTTTTTTAATCTGTTTTTACTTTTTAACCGTGACTTAAAGATTGAAATCGTATTAATTACCTGGTTGGACGATGATGTTGCGGCAGTAAACTCAAATAAATTAGTCCAATAATAGAGAGAGCAATAGGAGGGAATGAGAATACGGCAAAGTTGAGACCTTAACCGTCATAAATGCAAAAAAATCAGAGATATATTGAAGTAAAAATAAGAGAAGAGTTGTGGCTAATTTGAGGGTTACCGTAATAGCCAAAGAAAGTGTGTTTGATGGTATCTTCAGCTTGATGCCAAGATTGTATCCATAGAGTGGTGGGTTTTATGATCCAGAGAGAAATCCAACCGATAAATAAGAGATTCATGAGTATTCGAAGAACAAGAAGTGTCAACACTTTTGCCATCCTTGTTGTGTTCACTAATTTTAGTTAGTTCCAATGTTTGAGGGTGGTGTGCTTGAATCTTTTTGATCATGCTTCTTCCAATATCTCTCTATATATGGACTCAAAATAAAGAACACATAATCAAAGGGCCCTACCACCTTATCAAACTCACTTTTTAAATATCAAGAGATGTAGATTTTTTTAGTTTGACTGTGCTTTCAATTATTTGATGACTTATTTATTTATTTTAAACACTTTAGAGATTATGCCAAAAGAAAAGAATGATTTACCATAATTTCTCAGTTATTCATGCTTTCTCAAAAATGTCTCATTTGCTAATGCATTCCAAAGCATTTGTCCGTTTTCATCATGTATTTTAGTGTAGTTGTAAAAAGTAAAATATAAATTTAAATAGTTTTTTTTAATTTATGTTAATTGTGTCAAATGACACTCTTTATCAAACATAGCGAATATTTAGTTTAGTACTTGGTTTAGCAAACAATTTTTTTTTTTTTAGTTTGCCATTACACAAACTCATATTTTTTGGTTTTCTTGAACTTTTCACTATTTTTAACTTGCTTCATTAAAGGTCATTATATGATCAAGCTTTTTAATTTTCTTATAAGTTAGGTTTGACGTTTTGTTGTCGTCTGTCTTTTCCTAGAATTGCTCCCTACCCCGTCTTCTCATGTATTTTTCATGGTCCATGACACTTCATGGCATTCGCTTATTTACATTTCTCCCAATCTATTAACAATTTCTTCTTCTTTCCTATTTAGTCTTCACGATATTCTTATAGATTTTTCGCAATAACTTTTTGTATGAACTTCTAATTAACGGCCCAAATTCATGGGGATCACACGTTCTTTCTATAGTTTCTTCAAGCATGATTGACTTAACTTCAGTCTCTGGTCAGTCAAACACGAGACTTATCAAAGGTCGTTAAGCACTTCGAACTAAGTAAAAAAAACATGTTTTGGATTGAAATTTATCGGTTTATGAAGAACACAAATATTATATGGAGATATGTAAGTACTCTAAGAAATGTATCAGCTAAGAATCATATCACTATATTTTTCTATGGACTTTCACTTATATGTACCTTATATAGCTAGCATCCAACTTAGCTAGGTTTCCTTAGGAAAATTTATTTTTCTTATGATTTATGCATGAAAGGGACTATGTAAGAGGGGTGCATGCATATACTTGAAAAGATTGATTCCGATGTGGATAGAATACCCTTACAGTTGTGAAATTTTATAGCCATCACCGTTGAAATAATGGTAGTTAAAATTCGAAATATACAACTGGTTAGTTCTAAAGGCCTATGACAAGAATCAAATACATACAAGATAAATAACAGAATCTAACTTCCAGCATTATGACTGTAAAATGTTTTCTTTATCAGCATTTGATCATCATATAACCATGGAAAAATGAAAACTGTTAGATTGTTGTGTGTAGCTAAATTAAAGTGTAATTTGTTGTAGGAAGAAAACTTGACATAGTTTATGGTTTTATAAACTTTGGAAGTCAATATATATAGAGTTTTCAAATTGATAGCTTTGTCCACTAAGGTAAAAAAAGCATGAATGAGGTTTGACAATATCATCACGGGTGTGTAGTGTAGGATGTGGATGAAGTGGTGGTAGTCGCAATCCTAGTTCTTCACATAAGGAAACATGGTCCCCTTAGCTGCGTAGTGGATTGATGGTCCATCCATACATCAATCTTACCATTCGGTAATTAGCTAACCTATAGATATCAGTCAAAATAAGATGATTATCAATTAAGAACAAATATAAAAAAGAGAGATGTCAAAGATCGTATCTTTAAGTGTAACTAGTTACAATTTTAACTTATTAATATAGTGGGGTGTAAACGTTATATAACCAAATTTTCGGACAAGACAAGTAAGTTTTTTTTTGTTTTGTTTTCAGTACAATCAAATTGTATACATGCAATGTATTTGAGTCTTGTTTCTGTAAATATTTTCTATATTTTCTTATATTAAAATATTTTCCGTGGAATTGTAGTTGATCTTTTTCTTTATTGAAAAAAAGTTAGTGACGTTGGCAATTTTTTGATAGCAAGAAGTGNTTTTTTTTTTTTTTTTTTTTTTTTTTTTTTTTTTTTTTTATTGAATGAAGTGTTTGGTCTTTTTAAAGACACAAGATATTTATTTCTGTTAAACTAGCGTACAAAAAATAGAAAAATCTAATGTGTTTTTTTTAGATAGATAAAGTTATAATGTTTGTGTGAAAGCTGTTGTTTGACTGAGATTTGGGAGAGAAGTTCTGGCTTATGTGAGCTTAAATTTATATAAGGACAGCCACAAAAGGAGAAGAGTAAACATTTTACATCGGCTAGTTTCAAGTTTCCGTATATTTTTATACCAGTTTAACACAAATTTGGCAATTAATTGCTATATTAACACTCCATCCTATCCAATAACTAGAATAACACAATTTTTACATAAAAAGACTAAAAAACCATATAGTTTTTTTTTTAATTTCTTTTTTTGAAACAACGAAAAACCAAAAAGTTATAGTATTTAATATTTTGATTTAAAAATATAATTGATTTAAAATATAAAATGATTTAAAAATATGATGTTTATTTTTTAAATATAATTTATGAAAATAAAATATGATTTAAAATATAATGTATAAAAATAATATTCAAAAAATTGTTTATAAAAATATTGTATATAAATATATGATTTAAAAATATGAAGTTTAATACAGTTTAATTAAGTTTTATAAAAATATTTTATATAAAGATATGATTTAAAAATATGAAGTTTAAGATTATACAGTTTAAATATTTTTTATAAAAATATAATGTATAAAATTATAACTAAAAAATATTAAAATAAAATTTATGAAAATATAATGTGATATATAAAAATATGATTTTTAATATGATGTTAATTTTGTAAATATGATTTAGGAAAATGAAAATGTATAAAATATGCTTTAAAATTATGAGTTTAAAAATATGATTCATAATATGATTTATAAAAAAATATATTTAATAAAAACATGACTGAAAAAAATATAATTTAAAATAAATCTGTTGTCATTGTATTTACATTTTACATCTAATAAATCGGTTTTACCAAACACCAGATTTTTGGAAGCAAACAAAAAAACTGTCATAACGTAAACAAATCTGCCATAACGTATGGTATTCACATAGGTCATTTTAGCAATTTTTTAAAAATGATATAAATCTGTTATTAAACGACAGATTTTTGGTTAAATTAAAAACTCTGTCGTAACTTAAAACAAATCTGTTATCACTAGAGGTCAACCTAGTAATTATTTTTCTGTTAAAAAATCTGTCATGTTACAACAGATTTTTAATCATGAAAATAAATCTGAAATAACTGTGGAAAATAAATCTGCCAGACATTATATCAAATATGTCATATATTGTGAAAGTTCGTGGTGTCTTTATAAATAAATCTGTCATATATTGTGAAAGTCTGTGGTGTCTTTATACATAAATCTGTCGTAAAAAAATAAATCTGTCATCAATTATAAATCTGTCATAACTGTAGTTAAAAAATGTGTCGTCCAAAATAAGTCTGTCATAAAAAATCTGTCATACAAAAATAAATCGGTTGTGCAAAAATAAATCTGTCATACACAAATAAATCTGTCACAACTAGTCCCACAGACTTTTGAAAATATTTTAATTTTTTTTAAAAAATTCTGGAAGGGTAAAATTGACTTTATTTTTTTTCTAACAAAGCAAAAAGGGTATTTTAGGCAAAAAAATAACTCATCTAACTCTCACATTTTATGAGTTACTTTAGTAATTAACGTCTTAATTTGGGTGAATGTAGTTTTTCTCCGTATTTTTTATAACTAGAAATCGGGATGGGATAAATAATCCAACCGAACAAACCAAACAATTTAGGTTTGGTTCGATTTTTTAGCTTGAATCTATCAGTTTTTTGGATAATTATTTTTAACATAACCAGATATTACCAAAAGTACATTGGTTTCTCCAAATTTAGACCGATATTAATAATACTCGAATCAAACCAAGTCAAATTTTGCCGAAAATTTTAAATTTAACCAGAAATACCCGAATTTGTTTCTCTAAAAAGCAAAAAACCCATACAACACCAAGTATATTTTCGGGTAATTCTGGCATCCTCTAATATTTTTTGTTTAACTGATAATTGAACTGAACCGAACCATTCCAAAGAACCGAAATACCAAACCTAATTGGAAGAGTTGCATGTTCTATCTGGCTGACTGTGACCAGCCATTTTAATACATTTTTAATAAATTTGCAAACAAGAAATTGTAACAGTGACAAAAATTTTGCCCTCCACAAAAAACGTTTGTACATAGTAAAAAAATGGCAAAATCTTTTATGTAAAACGTCTTATTATAGTAATCATGAAACAACACAACATAAACTCAAAAATCAATTTGAAACGATTTATTGCACCCAGCCCACTTTGATATTACTCCTATATTCTCACAGGTTTCACTAAGTGGGCCGGACAACTTTCTAGAGACGGAAGCTCTATGTGCAATTGTGCATGCACTAATTTTCAACAACCATGAAAAGAGCATTGCAAACATGTAGTCCATTTGGTGAGAAGAAGTGTGTTTAATTTATTTTCATAGTGGAGACGAAAAAAAAATATATATATTTTCATAGTGGATATATATATACAAAAAAAAATTTCTTGAAAAGAATATTATATCTCGTTTGTTGTTGGTGTTAAGTGTTAACTAAAGAATATTTGTTTCATTAAAAGAAATAGAAAATTATTTTCTAACAAGATTTATATAGCTTTTTTGTGGCAAAAGAAGATTATTGCATTTGTGGAAAAAAAAAAGAAGAAGAACTATTGCAAAAAGGAATAAATGAATTATTGGGTATCGTCGTCTCGTTTCTACTTTCTACCAATCATGGATAGATTAATTATCTTAAACAGCATTAACTTGGCACCCAATCAATAATATAGATTTTTATAACTTGGCACAGAAAAAAATATTTCTTTCATTCTTCTTTGCTTATGTGTGTATTCATATATAACTCAACCAATTGTATGGTTCATCTAATTTCTCTTAACTCCTCACTAACAAATGTGTGATTCAAAATGGTCACAGCCTTCTATTACTTAGCATGCAATTTGATTGTAACCCCTTTATAACCGAAACAAACAAATGTGTGATTCAAAATGGTCACTAACAAATGTGTGATTCAAAATGGTCACAGCCTTCTACCAATGATGAGTGATGAATAAAATGAAGATGGTGTAAGCATCAACGTCAGTCTCTTGATGACAACAAGTTAAATACCAAACATAATCCAGATCCAAGCTCATTAACGTATAGTTCAAACCAAGTATAACACTTTCAAACTAGGTTTGATTGTTACCGGTAACTTTCATGAGTATCACATATTAATTCCTATAAATTTATTCTTGTGCCCAATGTATCCCAACTCATGTGTGACACAACGTTGGGGTTGACTGAATTAACTATGGGATTTGGAATGAATTGCAGCTACCGTATTATCTTCATTTGTATTTGATAAAACTACCACCACACACAATTAAATCATGAGTATGTTAAGGCCTCAATCTGAATCAATTTTAAGGCACTTTGCCAATTTGGGATAGTTATACATCACCATTTTTTTCTTTGCATCCAAATGTGTGTCCTCTATTTTAAAATATAATGATCTAAAAGACACACAAAACAAACCTAAAATTAAATGAAAATAACAAAGAAAAATGGTCAAAAATATTTATTTAAAACCGTTAAAATACCAAGGTATCCAAATAATTTCTAGAAGATTTTTTTTTTCGGTCGAATGCAAACGTGAATGTTGTCTGTCTCCCTTTAGATTATTCAAAAAAAAAAAAATCAATTTCTCTAATGTTTGTGGGTGCTTGGTTTGACTTAAATTTACACTCTAGAGATCGGAAACCGCTTAATTCCATATCATATTTAGAGATGACGAAAATTTGCAATATACCTCTCAATTTAAGAAAATCCTTCCAAGAATACCTTTAGAACATATGTTCTTCAGCCCAACTAGCTAGTTAGAGCCTTAATAATAAGTTTTTATTTTCAGTATTTTTAGCAACGATTCTCAATAAATATTTGTTTAGTTTAAAATTTTATTAAATTTTAGTTACTACCAAAAGACCAAAACAAGATTATATTTTGTTTATTAAAATTTTAAAATAATATTAAGAAAAAAGCCACACGTTAAATTTTAGTCATAGCCTCTAGAATTGTAGGCAAGGCATTATCCGGGTCGGATCTAAAAACATTGAAAAAGAGTGTAGAGATATGTTGTTAAAACCATAATTACATGGTACAAAGATTGTCAAAAGTGGAGAAAAAAAAAGTTGGGATTTGAGTGCTCTAACTACTTGATTAGAGTTGAAGCAACATCTTCCATTAGCCAATCTTTAAAATATTTCTCGTTCGGAAATGTTGACCGACGATTTAGCGGAAGGACATGCATATGCTGTAGTTCTCTTTTTTTTCCTTTCCAAAAGCGTAATAATTACAAAAGAGTTATGCTTTTTTATTTCTACAAAAATTCAATAAAATTAGTGGTAACTTTAATGATGATCGACCCCGCCTCATTGGTAGATCAAACATTCCAAAAGGAAAGACAACAAAAACGAGAAACAGTATATTAAAATCATGTTTATTCCTTTTGGTAGTGACACCAATTTATGTAAGCAATTTGGATTAACAACAAACTCTGTTCTCTTTTGCAGACCATTGTAAAGCAGACTTTATACGTTCGTTCAATATAAAGTAGTCGGTAAGCACGTGACAGTCAACACCACCAAATATATATGCCTTCCTCAGTTATGTTACCTTTCATGTATAAAAAGCTGATGCTTCTGTTTTTCATAACGATTTTACCATATATCGAACTTCAAATCCATTAAGGTTTTTCAAAAATGTTTTCTGGCGGAATTACAGATTTTGGATTTTTGATAGAGGAAGTAGTACTTTAAATTTTGGATCTGGGGACGAGAGAATTCGATCTCATGTGTGGAACTCGCTCTCTCGAGTCAGCTAGTGTAAATGAACTTTAAGTCTTTAACCATATCACCATATATTGAGTGTAGTTTGCTTCTATATATTCTCATCTAACAGCTTTGTTAGATTACATTGTGGATAACTAACACTGTATGTGCATATACTTTATACTGAAATCCTATGACAGAAAATTTAGTCAGTTCTATATAATATTTAACTAAAGCACTGAAATAATTGAAGAAAAAGACCAAGCACATGGTCTCCATATTAAAAGTTCAAAAAAGCAAAAGAGGGAACCTAATGATCTTCAGCCATCTTGGTCGCCCCAGAGTTGGCACCAAATATGTTAGTAGGGAATTTATATACAGTTATAGATAATCGATTTGAGTGCTCCATTACAGCAAGTTGTGATGTGGTTCACATAAGCAATATAGATACGTACGTCACCAGTGTGTAAGAAAAATATCATCTTCGTCTTATTAAGTGTTGGTATTCTACTAGTATTTGTCTCTATTTGGTAGCATTGGCTCAATAACGTTTTCAAAAAAAAAATCATGGATTATATAATCAAGTTGTTCGTAATTTCTTTTGCCTTATTTTATATAATAAGGATATTATTAAGGCATTTCTGAAATTAAAAGAAAATGAAACACAATAAAAATTAAGAAAATTTTCCACTAGATAAATTGTTCACTTAAGAACCCACATTATACCAGATTAACTAGTATGATAAGTTTAACTTTTTTCTATCGTGGCCTCTAATTTTTAAGTTTACGGCCTTGGATATTTTGCCCTCTCTCCATAATTAGAGTCGTTATAAAAGCAGTTTTGCTTGTTTATACGGTAGAACCTCTATAAATTAATACTCGGTAAATTAATAATTTTTATAAATTAATAATTTTTTCTGATCCCAAGTTGGGACTAGTGTAATTTTGGACACTATTTAATAATATAATAAGATAATAATTTTTTTGAAAATCCTTTATAAATATATGATCCCATCAATAATATAAATTAATAATTATATAAAATTATCTAAATATATGTATATATATATACACATTAATTTTTATTAGAATTTATTTTAAAATTTTTACTATATAAAAATCTTTGAGTGTTATTTTCAAAACATGATAATTGTTATTTTTCTTGAAATTGATTTTATAAAAATATTAGTTATAAAGATTAAATCTTATTTTTGATTTTTTTACCAAATTAGGAAAATCTCTCTATAAATTAATAACTATTAATTTATCGAGAAATTAAAACCTCTATAAATTAAAAGATTTTCGTGGTCCCAACATTATTATTGAGGTTTTACTGTATCTATATATTTCTTTAATTAATGTTGTTAGAAGTTTAACTCTATTATCATGTGTCATATTACAAAAAATATTATTACATTTTAATTAATTTAATAACTAACAAAATAAAATATGTATTGGTTTATAAAATAATAAAACAATATTTCCAAAATTATTAAATAAATTTATTTAACAGATTCCATTTATTGTTTCAGAAAATCTTGGAAACAATAACTAACTTTCTTTTTGTCAGCATACAAGATTGGCCTAAAGGCAATGAGACGAAACATCATTTACATAAGTAATAAGATGTGCTTCTGGCACGAATCGTTCCAGATTATCTGCTTTACTATTCTGCGAGCGAGGAGTTAAGATCAACAAGAAGAATGTGAATTCCTCTTTATCTTCCTGAATGTCCTCCAAGTAAGTTGTGAACGCTGGCCACTCTGAAGGTGAAGATATCATCTTCACTAAGTCGGAGCAGTCGGTAAGGAAAACAACATCCTGATTATCCACCCCATTCATACAACGCATCGCCTAAATGAGAGTTTCGACCTCTGCATGAAGCGGGGAGAGACTACAACGAAGATTGGCTGCCCCCATATAAGGGACACCCCCCCCCCCCAAAAAAA
>NC_025702.1:10165019-10204399 GCF_000633955.1 Camelina sativa | reverse complement strand
CCCCCCCCCCAAAAAAAAGGAGGAGAACAAAACCAACCTCGGCCTGCATATAGATCTATCGCTTTCCAAGAGTCATCTACAAAACATAAAAAACTTGTCTGATATCCATCCCTCATGAAACCACCACCACCGCCAGGGTATACCCTGGGAACCGAAGTTACAGGCTCAGCCACTTCCTCTATCTGTGCCATAAACCAAGTTTTGGACTCATCCTCCGCTATCTGCAAAATCGCTTCTGGATTTGGATCCAGGTTACTAGAAAATTTATCATTCTGAGCCTTCCAAAGAAACCACAAAATCCATAGATAAATCTCTGGGGTAGGTGTCTCCAAGAAACGCCAAAAAAGAAAATCCATATTCGCATAGACAGACTCCGAAGGGAAAATCTCTGGTCGCATCGGAAACTAAGATAAAGCCCACACCTGATGTGCCGACATACATTCAAACAGAACATGATTGATGGTCTCTATCTAAACTCCACAGAGCGCACACTGAGTATCACAACCCAAACCACGCCTTCGGAGATTAGTGGAAACTGTCATACACCCGGTAATCACTTGCCACATAAATGCCGAATTTTAGGAGGACATCTAACGTTCCAAACAAATGCTTGTAGTTGTTTAGGAAACAATAGCTACCTATTTAAAACAATTATAAAACTTAATTTTATTTTTAAAACTAAGATAAGTATTTGCATCCATAATCGTTTAATAATGACAGTTATATTTTAAAACTAACATATAACATTGCTTACATTTTAAATATATAAAATACTATATCTAATTTATTAAATATTTTTGTTCGCACTATACATCGACACAATGACATCTTTATTAATATATAAGAAATCACAAATATTAGATTTTGTTCAATATAATATATATATAAATCAAGATTCCTAAACACGACTACTTCAATACGAGTTTCGTTTTATTTTATGGATTTTATGAAATTTTATATAGTTTACGAATTTGAATATTGTATCATGTATTGGGTTGAAATCATAATATAAAAATAAGTAAATTAAATATAAAAGATTATAAAATGTAGATAATAAATCAAATAAAATTTCTACTATTATTTTATAACTAATAAATTATGTAAAATTAAGGCAAATATTTTCCCGTGGTGTACTGAGTATCTAGTTTATTTATTATATACACAAACGTTTTCAACACATATTTGCTTTCTAATTCTTTTGGAAAAACTGATTCACGTATATGCCTTTGATACTATACAATCTTGACGAACTAATGAATGTATTGTTGTGTTTCCATTATTAGTTATGTTAGCTAATTACAAGTGTAAGTTAACATTTCATATTTACCAAGAATTCTATTTTTTGTTTTTCTTGTGTTATTCGGTTCTTGAAACAGATTTGAATTACTGTTGAAAATGTACTATCATATTTAACAATGGTCCAGAAACATAATCGAAACCACACATGAATGGTCCTCTATATATGTGAGCTTTGTTTAGTTTTATGTGCTATATTTTTCCGAAAGTTGTATTTGCTTAGATATATATATATATATATATATATATATATATCATACTTTTCGTTTAGAAAATTGAATTAAACCTCCTGCCCTAGTACCTAAGCACGTGTTCGTCCACTAAAGACGGCTTCGTTTCTACATACTTATTTTTGTAAGTATATATACCAAAGTTTCTCTTTAAAATAATGTACAATCCTGAAGCATAAATACAGATTTCAAATTTGTACATCGACGTTTGCTCACATGGTAAAGCGCGCGGCTTGAACAAATATTATTACTTTTGTTACACTTTTGTTTTTTCGTTCGCACACTTTCTTCTATCTGATGTGCGGAATTATGAGTTTTCAATTATTTTTTTGAACTAAAAAAAAATTGATAACGAATGCAATAACCATCTTTTTTTAATGTCTATAACACACTTATATTACCGAGACTAAACTCAAATTATAACATGATAGTGTGACTATTAGACTGCTTCACTTTCTACCATACTTAAGATGATGAAATAGAGTTTGAACCCTGAATCTTTCTTAGATTAGTGATAGATTCATGCCCCATCCTCGTCATGTTTGTAAGATGATAATCATTGGAGTAATAACTTATCACCGTCTAAGTGAAGTAAAAAATATGGTTAAGTGGACATGAGGTTATGGGTTAAAAACGTGGGAAAAGGCAAAAAGCAAAAGGGCCACCTTCTAAGCACTCTCTCTTTTGAATGGTAATTCGTGCCTGTCAAAGCTTAGACTCTGTCGGAAACACAACCCCAAAGCCACTTACTTCACCTCTTTCTCTCTCTCTTTTATTATTTATCTATTTATTTTAAAACTAAGAGAGGGAGAGAGAGATAAAGTGTGAGATTCTACAAACCCCAAGAAACCCCCTAAAAAAAAGAGGAAATAAAATCAAAGTGAAAACAACATTAGTAGTTTTTTGTTTGCTTGCTCTCTGTTTTGCTCTGTCTAGGACATTGGGATTAAACTAACTTCTCATTCTCATATTCCACCTTCTTCTTCTACTACTACTTCTTCTTTGTTCTTGTGTGCTAAAACTAATCAAGAAAGCACAAGGAGACAAATAAACCTATCCATTTCATTACCAAACAAGCCGTACACATTCTTTAGTTATGGCTTCTTCTTCTTCATTTTTTTCTTCAACTACTTCAACTATCACATCAAAATTTATTTGGTTTCTGCTTCTTCTCTCTCTTCAACTACACTTGTTACACGGATCGGCTATACATGATCTTAAAAACCAAACTTCATTCAGACCCGACAGAGAGATTCGGAAGCTTAGAAGAGTGGAAGCATATCTCAACAAAATCAACAAACCTTCCATCAAAACAATCCACGTAACCAATTCATACTCTTTCATCGAATTTGTTTTCTTGTTTTTTTCTTCATTGATGAGAACATTTTCGTTATTGTGAAACTACAGAGCCCAGATGGAGATGTAATAGAATGTGTTTTGTCTCATTTGCAACCAGCATTTGATCATCCTCAGCTACAAGGCCAGAAACCACTAGTAATGATCAATGATCAATCTACTCTTTCACTTTGCTTCTTTTTATACATAATTTTGGAAAAATACAAAAAAGTGATTCTATTAATGGAAACATGCAGGATTCACCAGACTTGTCAAAAAGAAGAAATGAAACAACAGATGAGGAAAGTTTTAATCAGTTATGGAGTATGTCTGGTGAAAGCTGTCCACTTGGGTCAATACCAATGAGAAAAACAACGAAGAATGATGTTTTGAGAGCAAATTCACTACGACGGTTTGGTCGGAAACTGAGGAGACCCATCAGACGAGATTCCTCCGGAGGTGGTCACGAGGTAACTTCTTCTTCACCTCTCGTATCGTATCGTACGAATCGATCATGCGGGAGAATAATAATGTTTTCTTATGCTTTACTTTATCTTTTTGGTTGTTGTTCAATAAAGCATATTATTCTCCAAAAAAAGACATCTAAAGCATAAAATAAAATGATTCGATCGAGAAGGAGAAATACTACAAAAGAGTCTTCGTTCAACTGATTTCTTGATATTGAAGATAAAGTGTGAACTTAGAGTTACTTTTAAGGTGTAAAAATTCATAGTATAGTAAATATACTATACTATATGGTATTTTATACTATTAATAGAGATTAAATTTACGTACATGCAGCATGCGGTGGTGTTTGTAAACGGAGAACAATACTATGGAGCTAAAGCAAGCATCAACGTTTGGGCGCCACGTGTCTCTGATGCTTATGAGTTCAGTTTATCTCAGATTTGGCTCATCTCTGGATCCTTTGGTCATGACCTAAACACCATTGAAGCTGGTTGGCAGGTACAATCTTTTTAAAAAAAAAATATAAAACATAGTTTATTTTACAAGTGCTTTTTGGAAAAAGAATGAATTATTTTGTTAATCCGTATCACTATTTTAATATTTACCGAATAACTTTATCACTAGAGAATCAACCTTGCTAGAAGTTAGAATTCCAGTCTTTATTTACATTTTCGTTTTGCTTTTAAGCACAATAGTTTTTTGTTAGTATTATAAACACAAACGCCAAATAAAAACAAAAATATAATAGTTTTACATCATTCTTTTCGTGTTTGACGTTTACGTTTATATATTACAAAAACACAAAGATTAGCTTTCGAATCAATCAGGAACTTAATTAGTCAACCTTCTAATTATCTAAACAGAGAACCAGCAGACAAATCAACTAGTACTATACAGTAATGACCTGCAAAAAGAAGTGTGGTAGGGATATATAGAGATAGGGTCCAATTAATAATTAGGTTGGTGGTTACTGATTACATAGCATTTTGATCTTTTTGCAGGTTAGTCCTGAGCTTTATGGAGATAATTATCCAAGATTCTTCACATATTGGACGGTAATAAGACCAGTCTCCACTTTTTTCCAACTTTTTTTGATAATTATTTTAATATCATGGAACAGAAATTGAGTTGAAAATTTTGGAAAAAGCAGACTGATGCATACCAAGCAACTGGGTGCTACAATTTACTCTGCTCTGGATTCGTACAAACCAACAATAAAATTGCAATTGGTGCAGCGATTTCCCCGAGGTCCTCTTATAATGGAAGACAGTTTGATATCGGTTTAATGATTTGGAAGGTCAGTCTTATTTTTTCTTCCATTTATTTTCCCACTTCTAACCATATTTTTACCATATTCAATTCATAAACAAGGACAAAAATTTCCTGAAAACTTAAAATACTACTATTTGTACATACGTGATATTGGTCAAACCACATAAAACAAATACTTATATCAGCATTTTTGATGAAAATTATGGTGGAATCATTAGTACGTGTGCATGTGGTCTTTGAATCTACCGATGAAACTTCGAAATTTTTCAAATTAATTGGAATGCGTAATTTAGCGCATTAATAGGTGTTCTGTTCTTCTTTTCTTTCTAGATTATTAAGAAGAAGAAGCTGACACAGTCACACACACTAGTATAAAAAGTTAAAAACAGTTATGTGTAATTAATGCTTAGGCAATTAATATGATTGCTTCAAACTAAAGATTTCTTTTAGATAAGTCCACCAACACAAAATATTGCATTTTAAAGTGTAAAAGACCGACATGTAAAGTCAATAACGCACTTGATACGCTACGCAGATGTGTACCATTTTTTGAAAAAAATCAACCGACACAATTAACATGATAAAGCTTATTCCACAAAATTTTTGTGTATATATATTAATGAAAGTTAATATATAAATATGAATATAGTTGTTATACGCCATAGTGAAATGCAAGACTTTATTTAATGTTATGCCTACATAATTTATTTTTCTTAGACATAGCTCTCATGTCACAAAAAGAACTCACGTAATCATATATTTGACCTAATATGACTCGTCAAAGAATTGAATGAAAATCACCCCGAGCTTAGTTATTACAACGTGTGCCACTGTAGGTACTTTGAATACCTAGCTATAACTTCTTGGAGAAACAATAAAGATATCAACCAACCTCGAATTTCATAAACTGATCTAATAAAAGAAAGATGGCTTTCAGCTTTTTCGAAACATTGTTAATAAATAAAGAGGTTGGATTTGGTAAAGAGCATTAAATTTAAGGATATGAAATTGATGACAGAAACTTTCACTGCACATGTAGTAAAAGCAAATCTTTAATGTACATCTACTAGAAACCTGTACGCGCAAATTTAGCTGACCTAAAAAATATGGAACATCAGTTTATGTGATGCAACTCAAATGAAACTGGTTATAAGAAACTATATAATGACGGATTAATAATTAGAGTTTAGCTAAATCTATTGACGTTTTGATGTAATACAAAAGGTTTTGTAGTCTTCGATCGTTTGATTGTCTTTTCGTTTGGTTGTATATGTAATACGTATTTTTTGGCAGAGTAACTCACAACCATTACTTTTAAAAACTATAATTGCAACGGCCAAACACAACACATGGTGTAAACATTTCCAATAGAGATATTCTGCTTGCGTTCACAATTTACAAAAGATTTTTTTATCTATACTATACTCTTATTTGTCGCCTTGAACTTAACCATGGTATTGCCAATTAACATAATGTAGGATCCAAAACATGGTCACTGGTGGCTTGAGCTAGGAAATGGACTTCTTGTGGGATATTGGCCGGGCTTCTTGTTTAGCCACATGAGGAGTCATGCAAGTATGGTACAATTTGGAGGGGAAGTTGTGAACAGCCGATCAAGCGGTGCTCACACTGGAACGCAGATGGGAAGTGGCCATTTCGCAAATGAAGGATTTGAGAAAGCTGCCTACTTTAGAAATTTACAAGTCGTTGATTGGGACAACAATCTCTTGCCTCTGAAGAATCTCCATGTCTTGGCCGATCATCCGGCTTGTTATGATATCAGACAAGGCAAAAACAATGTATGGGGGACTTATTTTTACTATGGAGGACCTGGTCGGAACCCTAGGTGTCCTTGACTCACCCAAACCAAAAAAAAAATATTATATTTTGTGTGAATTAATGTTATTTTTGTTACTAAAATTTTTTATTTCTTCTTAGATTGTTTTTTTTTTTGGTTTCTGTAAGGCTATTATCAAACATAGTAACAAGCCGTGTATGGCCCCTACTGTATTTTTAACGTGATGAAATAGATAATTTCTATACATAAATTTTTGTTAATGTAGTAATATACTATATGAATTTTATCAAATTGTTCGTTTTAATATATATTGCTCAAATTCGGAAATTAGAAATTGTTCTTTCCCATAGTTATTCAGGAATGTACGTAGAAACAAAAGAAAAGACACGGAGCTGATAAAGAACGTTTATAAATGCGAATCAAACCGAGGAAACGGAACAGAGATGAAAAATAACTAGGACTAGGGACGATGACGGTGGGTTTGGAACTTTGGATATAGGTTAATTGGTTTATTCATTGGCTCATTTACATTAAAAAGAGTCCAAGGACTATGAGTTTCACGGTGACATGTGGGTTAATTTTATATATTTTGGTGAAAATCAAATATAAATCTATCATTGTATAATATTATTTTATAAAATTATAATTTAAATCTCTAAAATGTTTAATTTATTATTAGCGCAGAATTTTCATTTTTCTTTTCACTGGTGTATCATTATTATTATTATTATTATTATTATTATTATTATTATTATTATTATTATTATTATTATTATTATTATTACTACTACTACTAGGACTCAGACCCCTCGCGATGTCGCGGGAAAAGTATTTTAGAAGAAAAAAATAATTTAAATTTAAAATTTAAAAATATACATTATGAAATTATTTGAATGTAATAGAATAGTTTGAATATATAAACATATTGTTACTAAAAACACAATCATCAAAATGAAAACTTATAACAAAAAAATATTATGTAGAATAAACGCAACTTTGTAAAACATATAGTTTAAAGTATTATAAATATAAGATATTTTTATGAAGAATTATGGTAAAGAGCTACAATTAAAAAAAAATCATTATGACGAAGTGATCCTTACAGAAAATATTGAACTAATGGTTATAATGAGTAATGTAGTTTTCTATTAAATGACTATAATTAAAAATATATTTAATAATGAGTGAAATAGTATCAATGGAAAATTAAAATTGAAATACAAAACTCTTAAGAACAAAATAAAATAAAATTTAAATATTAAAATAGTTTTTAACGAAAAGTGATGATAAATAGACACAATTGTAAATTCTATATTAAGTTTTATTAAATTTCTTTATTATTGTAATCATTTCTAAAATTTTAGTTAGATTATAGAATAATATTGAATATTAGATATTAATATTCAAATTATTTAGATTTAACATAAAATGAAAATTTTGTTTCAACAACAATGATTTGTTAGTTATTGATGAAGAGACAAATATATAGAGAGTTCAAAATATATGACTATTTAAATAGACACACCTATTACAACGAAAAGTTGTGATGAAAAAATATGAATAAAATATAGTGAAAAGACACAACTCTAAAATGAACAAATAAAACTGTTTGAGTTTTTAAAAAAGAACAAATAAAACCAATTTTTTTACACAAAGTACTACGAAAAGTCTCAACTGTTGTTCTTATTTATTCAGATTGTTATTATTATTTTTAAATATTAAAATATTTTTTTTAACGGAAAGTTAAGATAAATAGACAAAACTGTAAATTCAATATTAAGTTGTATACAATTTCTCTATTGCTATAATCATTTCTAAAATTTTAATTAGATTATAGACTATAGTTAATTATCTAGACTCAACATAAAATAGAAAATTTGTTTCAACGAAGTTGTTAGTTAGTGATGAAGCGACAAATATAAAGAGGGTTCAAAAAGCATGACTATTTAAATAGACACACCTATTAAAATGAAAAGTTGTGATGAAAAAATATAAATAAAATATAGTGAAAAAACACAACGCTACAATGAATAAATACAACCGTTTGAATTAAAAAAAAAAATAAATTATAACATTTTTTACGAAAAGGTACTACGAAAAATTGCAACTGTTGTGTGTGCTCTTGATTATACCTACAAACTCATATAAACTGCTTTTAAATAGAAGACATCTTTATTACCATATTCAAAAGTCAAATCCAAAAGCTTATTATATAATCCATTTAACTCTTCGAAAAAGACTCTAGGTATAAAATTAACTAAAAGTTGTAAATTAGATTCATCATTCCAGAAATCTTTTGTTAAATCAAGAATTGGAGGAATCTCTTTACTTTTAAAAGAATGAATGTTAGAGAATAAATTAGAGAGATGTAAAAACCGTTGAGATTGAAATTTTATATTATTTGGTGTCATGGCAAAAAAATGAAAACAGTTCAAACAGACAAATATATATAGATTTTAAAAGATACGAATATTCGAATAGACACAACTCTACAATGAACAATTGCAACTTTACAAAAAAACCGTTACAATGACTAATCGCAACTTTGTGTAAAACACACAATTTAAAATTTCTATAGATTTTTTTGGAAAATTATCCAAAAAATACGATTGAAAAAACACAACTTTGGTGGCATTTATTCGGATTGCTATTATATATAGGTATTTTCATTAATTTTTTTTTTTTATAAAATTAACTAAAAGTTGTAAATTAGATTCATCATTCCAAAAATCTTTTGTTAAATCAAGAATTGGAGGAATTTCTTACTTTTAAAGAATGAATGCTAGAGAATAATCTAGAGATCTGTAAAAACCGTTGAGATTAAAATTTTATATTATTTTGTGTCATGGCAAAAAAAAAAAACAGTTCAAACAGACAAATATATATATATATATATATATATATATATATTTCAAAAGATATGAATATTCGAATAGACACAACTCTACAATGAGCAGTTGCAACTTTACAAAAAAACCGTTACAATGAACAGTCACAACTTTTTGTTAAACACATAATTTACAATTTCTAGAGATTTTTTGGAAGATTATCCAAAAGGTACGATTGAAAAACACAACCTTTGGTGGCATTTATTCGGATTGTTACCATATTGAAAAGTCAAATCCAAAAACTCACTATATAATTCATCTAACTCTTGGAAAAACACTCTAGGTATTTTCATTAAACTTTTATATTTAAAATTAACTAAAAGATGTAAATTATATTCATCATTCCAAAAAACTTTTGTTAAATCAAGAATTAGGGGAATTTCTTGACTTTTAAAAGAATGAATGCTAGAAAAATAATTTAGAAAAATGTATAAACCGTTGAGATTAAAATTTTAGTTGATTTTGTGTCATGGCAAAAAAATGAAAACAGTTCAAACAGACAAATATATATAGATTTCAAAAGATACGAATGTTCCAATCAACACAACTTTACAGTGAACAGTTGTAACTATTCATAAATATCCCTTGACTTTTCAGAAAATATCCAAAAGGTACGATTGAAAAAACACAATTGTTGGTCGCATTTATTCAGATTTTTATTATTATATAGATTATTATTATTATTATTTCGATAAAATGAAATTATATTAACTTGGTAAATCAGAATACAAATTGTTTATCATCCAATTTGGAGGATTGAAACTGTCAGCGTAAAAACAAGAATCCTACACATTTGAACAACTTGATTATTACAATGCTTTACATAAATAAAAAAACTTCCATAAACCGTGAAACTCATAACTTCCAGCAGCAATAGACGCGTCAAATAATTCATTATTTTGATAAGGTCCCAATCAGAATCTTAAAGAACAATCAACACAAAAATTCTCAATAATCCAATCTTATTATCTCTTTGGTTCTCTTCCAAAATAAATAGAAAAACACCTAAGAACGATAAATGTTAAAATATATAAAATTTCCAAAATCAAACTGAAATAAAAGAAATAAAACCAAAACTATGAAATTGACTTAAGCCGACTAATCCTTATAGCGTGGATTTGGCCGTCTCACAAAAACAGGCCTAGCCTCTCGATTCAGCCCATCTATACCCCTCTCTCGAACAACAACCTTGTCCTCAAGGTTCATAACAAACTCTGGAAAACTTTCTGTGATCTGCTTCTCATCTTCCCATGTAGCATTTTCATCAGTAAGTCCTTTCCATTTGATCAGCAACTCATACCGTGTCTTATTACCAGCTGAGACTTGTCTCCTCCGAATCGCTATCTCAGGTTGTAAATGCAAGTACCCATTCTCTCTTAACGGCGGAAGTTCACCAGTAGTTGGCGTTGTGTGGTTTTAACAACGAGACATGGAACACCGGATGAATACGAGACCCTTGTGGTAAGGCAAGGCAATACGCGACCTCCCCGACTTTAGATTCTACCTGAAACGGGCCAAAGTATTTGTGAGCTAACTTCTGCGAAGTGCCGTAACACAGAACGTTGTCGATAGGGTTGGAGTCGAAGATACACCAAACTACCGCACTCTAGATTAATATCTCTCCATTTTGCATCAAATAATTGTTTTGCCATGTTGTTAGCACACTAGAGATTGTTTTTAAGCTCATCTAACAACTCATCTCGGTTTGCTAGTTGTTCATCAACCTCAGCAAGGGTGGAAGATCCCATTTCGTATGATGGAATCGCTGGTGGCTCTCTCCCGTACAAGGCTTGAAACGGAGTCATTCCCGTAGAGGAGTGATAGGTTGTGTTATACCAAAATTCATCTCATGGCAACAGCGAACTCCATTGCTTTGGTCAGTTTTGTACAAAACATCACAGAAACTGTTCGATGCATCGATTAACAACTTCCATCTAACCATGATAGGCCGAAGACATACGTAGTTGAGTTCCTGCCAATTTCCAAAATTCTCGCCAAAACAAACTCACAAAAATAGGGTCACGATCACTTACTATCGATTGTGGCATTCCATGTAGTTTCACAATGTTATCCACAAATTTATTAGCCACCATCTTTGCCGTGTATGGATGCGATAAGGGCAATAAGTGTGCTGACTTTGATAACCAATCCACAACCACCATAATAGTGGTGTTTCCATCCGATCGCGGTAACCCCTCGATAAAGTCCATCGATACATCCTCCCAAATCCGGTTCGGTATTGGCAACGGCTCGCTGACATACATCACACCCAGCAACATACTCCTTAATTATTCGATGCATGGATGGCCAGTAAAATTGTCTTGCCAACCGCCTATAAGTCCGAAGAACTCCAGAATGACCACCTACGGGCGTATCATGGTGTTCTTTTAAAAGTTGTGTAATCATGGGAGAAGATGGTAGTATTACCACCCAATTCTTGTAACTCACTAGGTTGTTTCTCCATGAGTATGGATTTCCGGGATTCGAAGTTGCCAATTTACCAATCCGTTGCATATATATGTTCTCTTTATACTCTGCACGTATATCATCCCATAGCGTGGTGTGTTGGACAAAAACTGCATTAAGGATTGGAATTCCGACGAAACGGGACAAGGCATCCGCTGCTGTGTTGGTGCGGCCTGGTTTGTAGTGATCTCATAGTCATAACCCACTAGTTTCCCCATCCACTTTTGTTGTTTTGGCGTTAAGATGCGTTGTTCCAGAAGATAGCGCAAACTACTTTGATCCATCTGAATGAGAAACCGTCTCCCTAACAAATAAAGTCTCCACGTACGAACCGCAATTACAATTGCGAGCATCTCTCAGGCATATGTCGACCATGACCTTTTTGTAACTCCTAATGATCTACTCATATAGGCAATTGGACGCTCATCTTGTGACAACACTGCTCCAATTCCATCTCCCGAGGCATCTGTTTGAATGACAAAATATTGGTTGAAGTCAGGCAATGCTAATGTTGGTGTGGACGTAAGGGCTGTCTTCAAGGCGTTGAAAGCCGTTTTCGCCTCTACACTCCATATAATACCCCCTTACGCAGTAGGTTTGTTAATGGTCTCGCAATAACCCCATAATCTTTGACAAATTTGCGGTAATACCCTGTTAATCCTAGAAATCCACGGAGTTCAGTGACCGTTGTAGGAACCGGCCAATCTGTCATTGCTTGGATCTTGGTTTGGTCTACCTTGACGCCTTGTCCTGAAATTATGTGTCCCAAATACTCTAATTCGATCTGACAAACACACACTTTTTAAGCTTAACTACTAGTTGATGTTGTCGTAATATCGAGAAAACCTTCTCAAGATGACCAAGATGCTCCTCCCAACTTGAACTATCAACGAGAATGTCATCAAAGAAGACAAGGACGAATTGTCGTAGAATTGGACGGAAAATGTCGTTCATAAGAGCCTGAAACATAGAAGGTGCGTTACACAATCCGAACGACATTTCCAAATACTCATAATGCCCATTATGCGTTCGAAAAGCTGTCTTTGCAATATCCTCATGATGCATTCTCAGTTAATGGTATCCTGCGGTTAATTCCAACTTAGTAAAATAAACGGCTCCGTGTAGCTCATCCAACATATCATCTACCGTAGGAATTGGAAACCGATCCTTAATCGTTATGGAGTTCAACGCTCTATAATCGGTATAAAACCTCCATGTACCATCTTTCTTTTTCACTTGCAAAACTGGTGACGAGAAAGGGCTCGAGCTTGTACAAATGATCCCTACTTTTAACATCTCATTGACTTGCCTTTCAATTTCGTCCTTTTGAAAATGAGCATACCTATATGGTCATACATTTACCGGATATGTTCCTTCTCTTAGTGGAATATGGTGTTCAATCGATCTAGGTGGAGGTAACTTTTTTGGTGTTTGGAACAGGTCATCATATTCTTGTAGCAACGGTCGTATATCGTTAGAAATGGCCAATGACATCTCTGTTTCTTGGCTAACTTGGATTGCAAACATAGCTTGCCTTTGACGAGCTTCCTTCTCCACCTCTTGCAGCTCTGCGACTTGCAAGTGTGGCTGGAATCCCACAAGTTTATGTTTTCCACCTTCCCACGTGAACTCTATGGTTTGTGCCTTCCAATCACACACAATGGGACCTAAACTTCCTAGCCATTGCACTCCCAACACAACATCCAGCCCTGCCAAAGGTAGTGCATACAACGTCATTGTGAATTTGACCTATCCTACCAATACATTCACCCCCTCAAACTTCCCATGACATTGTAATGAATTTCCATCGGCAACCTTCACCGTAAAAGGGTTTATGGGCGTCACCTTAAGCTTCAAGTCACGAGCAGCTTTTTCACTCACAAAATTGTGCGTAGACCCACTATCAACTAGTGCCGTCAAAGAACGTCTTCCAATCATTGTTCCAAGTTGAATAGTTTGTGGTGCGCTCCATCCTGTTAGCGCATAAACAGAGATTTCAGGTGTCTCTTCTCTTGTTTCCTCTCGATCACCCTCCTCTTCCTCATCGTTCTCACCCTCCATGATGAATAACTGAGGTTGCTTGCACTTGTGTCCCGGTATGAATTTCTCATCACAACTAAAACACAATCCCAAACTCCTCTTCCTTTTAAGCTCATCCCAACTCAACCATCTTGGAGTTTGCGAAACAGCCTCCTTTAATGATGGTTCAGGCTCCTTATACTGGCTTGTTTGGTTAGTTGTCATTGGTGTGAATGATTTTGCATCGGCCTTTTGTAACTTGTCTTCCTTTGTTGGCGTTGAAGCTGTTCATCCTTCATTCTTGCCAAGTTTAAGACTTCTTTTAGCGTCTTAGGCCTAAACATTCTCACGCTATCTGCGATAGTAGGGTCAAGTCCACCCACATACGTTCCAATCAATGCCTTCTGTGTCCACCCTTCGACCTTATTCTGCAGTCGCTCAAACTCTCTTTGATACTCATGTAGAGCTTCCGTTTGTTGTATTTTTGACAAGGCTTCATCAAAATCTTCCCCTTCAGCAAGTCCAAAACGTACCCATAGTTCCTGCTCAAAAACTTGCCAATTTACGGTGACCGCATCCTCACGTAACGCCTTAGCTGTTGCTTGCCACATTTCATTAGCCTCATCTTCTAGATGATATGAAGCAAACCCGACCTTCTGCTCCCCTGGAGTGTTGTTGTAGTTAAAATATTGTTTGACTTTGCTTAACCAAGTTGTTGGATCACCTCCGTTGAAACGTGGAAATTCTAATTTCACGACCCTCCCTCCGGCGAACGGGTTCATCACATCTCCGCGATTAATAGCTTGGAGTTGTTGGTCACGCCCACCACTCCTCATGGTTGGTCGTGTGGTGCTACCATCTCCGTCATGACTAGTCGTCAACACCTCCGTCAGCTTGGTAATTGCAGCCTCCATCGCCTCAAACTTGCCAACAAACCCTTGGCTCATCTGCTGCACTTCCTCCTTTAGTTCAACAAAGTTGGGTTCCAGATCCTCAATCCTTTCTTTGTTGCTCATGCTTGATACCACAGTGGTCCGATTCAAGCAAGATACAAGCTTTGATACCAATTGATAAGGTTCCAATCAGAAGCTTAAAGAACAATCAACACAAGAATTCTCCATAATCCAATCTTATTATATCTTTGGTTCTCTTCCAAAATATATAGAAAAACACCTAAGAACAATAAATGTTAAAATATATAAAACTTCCAAAATCAAACTGAAAATAAAAGGAACAAAACCAAAACTATGAAATTGACTTAAGCCAACTAATCCTTATAGCGTGGATTTGGCCGTCTCACACGAACAGGCCTAGCCTCTCGATTCAGCCATCATATTTAAATTATTAATTAAAATTAAGTAATTTTCTTCGAATCCACACTTGTTGCATTACCGAAAGTAGGGCCAGCGCTTCTGCCTCCAAAGGTAATCTTGTGATGTTAAGATTGGACGAACCCCAAGCCTTTGCAGTACCTTCAGGATCTTGTATGACCCAACCACCAAATGTTAGATTTGTATTAACATCAAAACTTGCATCAAAATTATATTTTAAATATAGTAAAAGAGGGCATAACCAAGTGGACGAACTAGTTGTGCGGATGTCATTCTCGCCAGCACAAGATTGATGGTTCGCATTGACCTCTAACCACTTCTTTACATCGACTTTCAGTTGCATAGCAACTCGTGAATGATTGATTCTGGTATTATTAAAAACAAGATTATTTCTTTCTCGCCAAATTTGTCATAGAAGCCAAGAAGGTAGTAACTTGTGTTCAATAGAGACTCCATTGATACGTTGAAGTGTTAAAATATGTGAAATATTTTTTTCGATATCTTCCGATGAAAGCTGAAAGATTGTCAGAGGTATACTTGGAAGACGCCACATCAAAACAAAAAATGGGCATAGAAATAAACAGTGATTGATTATTTTCTCCGACCAACCACAAAGTTGGCAAAGTGGGTTTAAATACATAACTCTAGTACTCAAGGCTATAGATAAAACACACCATAGAAAATGTTTAATTATTGGGATTATTGGTAATTTCCATATATCTGTTTTCACAGAGATAGAACCATGGGGAGGAAAAGATCCAAGGTCAAGTTGTGTTGGATCATGAGTTGAGAAACCAATATCCTGAACAAAAAGTGTATTCCCATGCTTACTGTAATGCCAAATTAGATGATCCATAGTGACCTATTGTGGGAGATAAATTTATTTTAGGACTGTACGATCTTCAGGGGTTATATATTACAGAAGAATCAAATCATATAATCCCTTTGATTACGCTATTCACTTATTCTTGTCAATCTCTCATTTACTCTGTAGAATATTGACTTCCTATAGTTAGCTTGTACACTCTTGTATATATTGTATCTACTCTACTTATCAATAATATTATGACATTCAGCTCTTACATGGTATCAGAGCATTACGATCCATAACCTAAATTTTTTCTTTATTCATCCGTTTTTCCTTGCCATCATGGCTGCTCTTCCAAATAATCCCACTGTCAACACCATCATCACAAACAATCAAACTCTTCTCCATCTCATTATGACTAATGTCACCAAGCTCACACCAACAAATTATCTCATGTGGAAACTCCAAGTTCATGCTCTTGTTGATGGTCATGGCCTTCTTGGTCATCTTGATGGATCAACGGTGGCTCCATCTCCTCAAGTCACCAACAACAATGTCACAACTCCAAATCCTGACTTCGTTACATGGCAACGACAAGACAATCTCATTTATAGTGCTTTGCTTGGATCGATGTCTCTTACTGTTCAACATATCAAACCATTACGTGATCAACTCAAGCATTGGACGAAAGGCAGCAAGACAATTGATGAGCTTATTCAAGGTTTCACAACTTAGTTTGACACTCTTGCTACCCTTGGCAAGCCGGTTGCCCATGAAGAACAGGTTGACTATAATCTTGAAGGACTTCCTGATGAATATCGCCTTGTTGCTGATCAAATTGAAGGACGTGATGTACCACCCACATTAACATACATTCACGAACGTCTTCTCAATCAAGAGGCAAAGATTCTCTCTAAAGCTGCTTCCTCAACGTTTCCTGTTTCTGCTAATCTTGCCACTCAACGCAACAATGCTTCTCATCGTGGTGGCCATTACAACAATGGTAAGAAACACTACAACAATAACAATAACTCATACGGAACCTCCTCCAACTATCAATATTCAGACTGGTTTGTTCCGATGAGCATCGTGGACACAGGCCTTACTTAGGACGGTGTCAGATCTGCAACACACACGGTCATAGTGCTCGATGGTGCCCCCAATTTCGCACTCGCTCTCTGACGCATTCACCCTACCAGTCTAGCCCTTTTCGACCATGGCAGCCCCGAGCTAACCTTGCTCTTGGCTCGTCCTATGATCCAAACCAGTGGATTCTTGACAGTGGTGCCACTCACCATATGACGTCTGATCTCAACTCTATGTCTCTCCATGAGCCGTACACTGGTGGTGATGATGTTGTTGTTGCCAGTGGATCTCCTATACACATCTCTCATATTGGTTCAAGTCTTCTTCCCTCTCAAACTTGTGACCTCAAATTACATAAAATTTTATGTGTCCTTGATATTCATCGAAATCTTATCTCTGTTTATCGCATATGCAACACTAACCAAGTCTCCATTGAATTCTTCCCTGCTTTCTTTCAGGTGAAGGATCTGGCAACGGGAATTCCACTTCTTCACGACAAGACCAGTAATGATCTCTATGTTTGGCCAGTCTCTCCGTCACAAGTCCAGGCTCTCTCCACTTATACTCTTTCAAAAGCTTCACTTCCTGTGTGGCATTCACGACTTGGTCATCCATCTACCTCCGTTTTAAACACTCTGTTTTCTAAGTTTACTATTCCAGTTTGGAGTTCCTCTTCTAAGTTGTTTTCATGCTCCGACTGTCTTCTTAATAAAAGCCACAAACTACTGTTTTCTCATAACACTATTGTCTCTACTCATCCTCTCCAATATGTTTACTCTGATGTTTGGACGTCACCAATCTACTCACACGATAACTACAAGTATTATCTACTACTTGTCGATCATTATACACGTTATACATGGCTGGATCCAATGAAAAGAAAATCTGATGTCAAAGCTATTTTCACTGCCTACAAACCTTTGGTTGAAAACCGGTTTCAGCAAAAGTTGGGTACCCTGTTTTCTGATAATGGCGTTGAGTACTTGGCTCTTCGAGACTATCTTGCTCTCCATGGTATCTCCCATTTGACGTCTCCTCCACATACACCTGAACACAATGGCATCTCTGAGCTAAAGCACCGTCATGTTGTTGAAACTGCTCTTACCCTCTTATCGACGACATCTGTTCCAAAGGAGTTTTGGCCTTATGCGTTTAGCACTATAGTGTATCTGATTAATCTGTTGCCGACGCCGGTTCTCTCCAACCAGTCACCGTTCTATAAGCTTTTTTAAACCCATCCAAGTTATGATAACCTGGAGATTTTTGGATGCCTTTGCTTTTCGTGGCTTCAACCGTATGCTCAACATAAACTTGACAGTCGCTCCAAATCGTGTGCCTTTCTCGGTTACTCACTAACGCAGAGCGCGTATTATTGCCTGCACATCCCCACTGGTCGTATTTATACGTCTCAACATGTTCGCTTTGATGAGACTCAATTTCCTTTTGCTCCTGCTGGTGTTTCACCGTCTGTTGAAGATGTCGACATCTCTCTGGTCTCTAATTCGTTACCCACGGTGGTTCCTCTCTCCGTATCACCGTCAAGTGGAATTCTTGGAACCGGTCTTCACCTTGCTCTGCCGCCTCCTTTGTCGTCCCAGGTATTGCCTTCTTCCTCTTCGCATTCTTCTTTCTCTTCTCCGATATCTAAGCCCACAGCTCCAAATACACATGGGCCTCAATCTCCGGCCCAACAAGCCCAATCTTCCAATGAGCCCACTGCTCATACCCCTAATGATTCGACACCCACGAATCAGACCCAACTAATTTCCTCCACCTCCGTAAACCCAGATTCCTCAGACTCGTCGTCTGCAACCACCCGAATAACCACTCCACACCAACCACGACAATCTCCACCTCGTGAACCACCTGCTAATATCCACAAAATGCAAAGAAGAGCCAAAAATAACATCACAAAACCAAAACGAAAATTGAATCTACATGTTTCAGGTCTGAGACAATCTCGAGAACCGTCGACTGCAACACATGCTTTGAAGGATAAGAAGTGGCGTCGATCGATGTCTGTGGAATATAATGCTTAACGTCTTCATCAAACTTGGGATTTAGTTCCTCCCAATACCACACAAAATGTCATTGGATGTCGATGGGTCTTTACCACAAAGTATCAACCAAAGGGTCAATTGAATCAGTACAAGTCGCGATTGGTTGCAAAGGGGTTTCATCAGAAATATGGAGTTGATTATGCAGAGACTTTTAGTCCGGTAATTAAATCTACAATGATACGGTTGGTTCTTGAAGTTGTAGTTGCCCACTATTGGCCTATTAAGCAATTGGATGTTAACAATGCGTTTCTACAAGGAGAGTCAACTGAAGAGGTGTATATGGCTCAACCACAAGGATTTATTGACAAAGATCGTCCTGACTATGTTTGCCGCCTGAAAAAACCAATCTATGGTCTCAAACAAGCTCCCCGTGCCTGGTATCTTTCTCTCAAACATCATCTTCTTCAAACAGGTTTTACCAACTCTCTTGCGGATACTTCTTTGTTTATTCGATGCACAGCCAAACATTTACTTATGTTCTGGTTAATGGGGACGATATTCTGGTCACAGGTAATGACCCCAAGCTTGTTGAGCAAGTGCTTCAATCATTTGCCACTCATTTCTCGATTAAAGATCCAACTGATCTGAGCTATTTTCTGGGTATCGAAGCCACACGCACTAAAGCTGGTTTACATCTTATGCAACGGAAATATATTGTTGATCTACTCGCTACACACAACATGTCTGATGATCCTGTTGCTACACCCCTCCTTGTCTCTCCGAAACTCACTCTACATGGAGGAACTCCTCTTGATGATGCCAAACCGTATCGTTCTATCATTGGGAGTCTGCAATACCTATCTTTCACTAGACCGGATATAGCATATGTGGTCAACCGTCTGTCACAGTTTATGCATCGTCCAACTGTTGAGCACTGGCAAGCAGCGAAATGAGTGTTAAGGTATCTCGCAGAGACTCTAACTCATGGTATTTTCTTTCATTTAAACTCTACAGTTTCTCTTCAAGCATACTCAGATGCTGATTGGGCTGGTGATATCAATGATTTTGTCTCTACCAATTCCTATGTTGTCTAATTGGGTCGCAACCCTGTCTCATGGTCCTCGAAGAAGCAACGCGGTGTCACTCGATCCTCCACTGAAGCTGAATACCGCGCCGTTGCAAACACCGCCTCCGAGATTCGGTGGCTATGTTCTCTTCTCACCGAACTTGGTGTCTGATTGCCTACTGCTCCTGTAATCTTCTGTGACAATATAGGTGCCACATACCTCTGTGCAAACCCAGTTTTTCACTCCTGAATGAAAAATCTTTCTTTGGACTATCACTTTATTTGTCAACAAATTCAGGCGGGCATACTTCATGTCTCCCATGTCTCGACACAAGATCAACTAGCTGATACTCTCACTAAGCCTTCGTCGAGAACAAGTTTTCAACGGGCGTCACAAGATTGGAGTTCGAAGTCTCCCTCCATCTTGAGGGGGCGTATTACAGAAGAATCAAATCATATAATCCCTTTGATTACGCTACTCACTTATTCTTGTCAATCTCTCATTTACTCTGTAGGATATTAACTTCCTATAGTTAGCTTGTACACTCTTGTATATATAGTATCTACTCTACTCATCAATAATATTATGCCATTCAGCTCTTACATTATATTTGTTAGCATGGAGTTATTCCACTAGTGGTATGAGCCAGTGTTGGATATTAAAGTACTCATGTTTGTATCTGGGTTTGGGGAAACAAAATTCAAAGGTCGTGCGGGATGGCATGGAACCAAGTCAGCTATGTTGATATTTATGGACTCCCTGTCACCAACTTGATATCAAGTACCCTTTTTAATTATTTCAAGACCAGTTAAAATTGATGACCATCCGTAAGATTGGTAACGTCTCAGTTTTGCATTTAAATTTGTTAGGATGTCGAATAATACACCTTGCTTGTTTTGCAAGAAGGGTGCCATTAAATTTGAAGAGATCACGAAAGCCTAAGACTCCTTGAGTCTTTGAATATAGTAGGTTTTCCCAACCAATATCTAGGAGATACAATGCTTGGTTATGACTTATGAGTATACCAAGCCAAACATGGGCCATTATTTTCAACTGGACTTTAAAATAAAAGCTAAGTCCAATAAGGAAAACCCTTAAGCTCAGATAACTAAAATGCACGATGACACGCCTCTAAATGTGGAAGCATACCGCATAGATGACTATTTTATCATCTAATTTCATCGACATGATTCCAGCTTGTCATCACCATCTTGGTTACCGCCGGTTTGCATAATTTGCTGGCAATAAGGAAACAAGACAGAATTGTATGGTAATCATATAAAAAATTAATGATTCTCAAAACAGCAACTGATGTCCTCTGATTCCTACTGAGGATAAACCATTCAGTTCTTTTTTTGTAGAATCTTCTCTACGATACCATAAAATCATATTTTTTTATCGAATTCAGATCTTCTTACGCTGTTCTGAACTTCCAAGTCTTGATTGATTCGTTAGATCTTGAGATTTCTTCTAACTTAGAATTTTAATTTGAAGCTCAATATTCCTCCGGCAGAGCACAAGCCTTAATACTTTGAAATCAACTGCCCCATATATTATCGCCATATGAGATTTTATGTTGAACTTTAGACAAAATATAAAAAAGAAACATAACAAAAAAGATAATAAGCAGCAAAGATTAGCCGAACCTAAAGGCCGAAGAGACAAGAAAGTGAGTCTCTTGCTCTCGAGAGATAAGCCAACCACAACTGCTAAACGTAGCTAGTCGATGTCGGAAGCTCAACCAGCCAACACTTCTGAGAGAGCAAGCGATGCCGGAAGATGAGCCAAACAAATGCCGCTGAGAAAGCAAGTCCTTGCCGGAAAAACCCTAATAATGCTTTCTCTCTCTCAAAGCTCTAGAAACTGTTTTACTTATGTAGAATTTTCATTTCAAATACAAAATTTAAAGAATTAATTTAAAGAATTATAAAGTAAATCTAAAATTATGGTTATTTATATTTTGATATATATATTTTTTAATTTTTAATATATTGGCTTTTTTATCATGTAAAATAAATATAAATAATTGATTACAATATTTAGTTAATTGATTATAAAATATAATTTTTAGTTACATAAATGATTACAAGTAAATATACATTTTTGACGTAAATCTTAGGGAGATTCTCAAAAATAGCACAAATTTAAGTGTTTCTTCCAAAATTAGCAAAAACTCTTAAATATTCCAAATTTAGCACAAATTTATATATTTTTAAGATATAATATATTATATAAAAAAAATCGTGATATTGCACAATATCACTGTGTTCTCTCTCACACCTCCCTCTCCGTTGATTCCAAAGCCAACCTTAGAGATTCGATGAGCGATTACGAGATTTTGAAATCACTAGATTATAAATTAGCAGAGGAATCTGTGAGATTGTTTGATGGCAGAGAGAATGGAATTATGATATATACAACGTCGGCCTGCGGCGTGCGGTGGACATTGGAGGCGTGTAACACCGTGAGAGCTGAAATTGAGAGCTTTGTTGTGGTGGTATGTGAGAGAGATGTGTCGAATTAGAGAGAGGTTAAAGGTGCAGAACCATCAGCGATACAATGAGAGGAGACCTTGGAGGCTTCTGTTTTTGCTGGGTGTACTATTCAAAGGATATTCAACAAGAAATTCAAGATGGTGAAGTTGAAGTTCCTGAGAATTGAACAGGAAATATTTTGTTTGTTTCTTCTACTTTTTCTATTTATGGTTTTAGTTTCTTCTTCTTATGTTTTATGTTTTAGAGAACAACAACGACTCAATTCATTTTTGGATTGCTATTGCAACTTTTATTTATTTATCTAGTCCCAGGTTTATGCTACTTTTGATACTTATATGAAATGCTTGAACTTGTCATAATAATCTGAATATGTGTTCTAAGCTATTCTTTGTGTAGTTAAAAGTTTGTGTCGAGAATTAGAGAGATGCTTTATATATTATTGATATTGTTCAGGAAATTAGAGAACAAATGGTTTTGTTGGATCCAATGGTGATTCCGGGGATTGTACTAGAATAGGCTTAAGTCAATACAGTTTTGTTAATATAATTGATTTTTTTTTTTTTTTTGCTTCCTGAAATTTCTTATGATTTTGATTCATTTGTTGTTCACCTCAAATTTTTTTGTCTCCTTTCCATCGAGATATGTTGCTAATTGCATGCGTAGATTTCATAGAAACAATTTCCGAAGTGTTTGATTTCGATTATTGGTGTTGGTATGAGCCATGAGTTCAATTTATGAAGCATTGTTGAAAATTTAGGAAGAGATACGTAAATATTAGGAAGATCTTCTTAAACTGATTTTATGAAGTATTTGTGTGGTTTAATCTTAAATAACCAGTGTGTTCAAAAAAAAAAAAAAAAAAAAATCTTAAATAACCAGTATTATGTTTGTGATATCTTTGAAATTTCTTTATAAGATAGTAGTATCTTTTGTCTTAGTGTTGGCTGGAGAAATTTGTGCTATCTTTAACGTGTTTCATATTAAGTTGATGATGAACCACATTTTCCACGACGGAGCATCCGACTCACAGATTACTCCAGTATGATTAAATTTATGCATTGAGTTATTTTCAAAACCATTATAAGACTTATGCATGAACACCTAAAAGATGTAAATCTTTCAACTCTTATTTTTATGAACACCATCCTCAATTTCAAGGATTCATTCCTGAATATTATTGAATTTTCATAAATTTAAGTAAATGTGTTTCTAAATCTTTTATTTGTGTGTTTTGCTTTGGTGTGTCAAATTTTAGGCATTTAATTGTTTTCAACCATTGTGAGACTTACATGAACAGTTTAAAGATGTAAATATTTCAACTATTATTTTTATGAATACCATCATGAAATCAAATATTCATTCCTGAATATATATGAATTCTTACTCAATTAAAATAAATGTGTTTCTAAATCTCTTTTATGTGTGTTTTGCTTCAATGTATCAAATATTAGAAGATTATCCCATTAGTGAGGAGAAATTGTTTCATTTCTCTGCACATCCTAATGTTAAGAAACTCAAATTATCATAAAATTCAAGAAATCTTTCCTAAATATTCACAGACTCCTTCCTTAATTTCATATATTCCTTTGTGAAGTTCAATAATAGTTAAAGCAAAGTGTTAATAAAAACATGCGACACTGCTAAACATCATAAAAGTACCAAAATAATCTAAAAAGGTTCACAAGCATCATACATGTCTAAACGAAAAATAAAGTAAAACTCGATAAAGGAACATAGTCTTATGAAATGTTAAGACACTCCTTCAAGATATCCAAACCATACTTGCATCTTCTGTCATGGACAGATACAACACATAGCTTAAAGATGAACTAGGTGGTGATTGATATGCTCAAATTTAACCTTGAGCTACTCTCTCAAATTAAGAGATCAATTGTAGTACTTAGGGATCGTATTCACAAGGACTCTAGATCACACAATAGATTTAATAATCTTTTAATTATGCTAAACCAAAATTGTAATTTAAATAGCAATACAAAAACAGAAAATAAAAGAGTTGTAAATTCAGAAAGATTAAACGCTAGACCTAGGGAAATTCTCAGGAAATCATGGAAAATCAGATCAATTAATTAAACAAGCAGGATTCAATAATTAAGCACCATTCTTGAACTCTAAACACAATTGTAAAATAAATCAGTTCTCACTGCAAATATTATCTAAGTTTTAAAACCCGAAAATCCAAATCTCTTGCAAAATTTAAGTTAAAAACCAGCAATAAAATCAAGTTTAGATAAGTTCACAAAATCCCTAAATCAAATCTCTTTGTAAATAGGTATTTTGCTCACCAAAGGTTTTTGTTAGGAAAATCAATTATATTCTCATATCAATCAATAATCCTAAGTTATTAATTCTAGATGGCCAATCAAGGATTAATATGAAGAACAACCTATGGTGAAGAACAAGAAAGAAAATGAATCCAAACAATTAATCAATCTAACAATCCATGAAATCCCAAATGAGAAACCCTAAACCTAACAAGCAGATCTACTCAGACATAATCAATGAAACACAAATCATATTCTGAATAAATTGCATTAAGAGATTAAAAGAAGTAGAAAAGGAGTTATGAATCTTCTTTGGAAGGAGTCTTGATTCTTCTCTCCAAAAACTCTCTAAAATCTCTCAGGGATTTTTTCTCTCAAAAGGTTGCAGGAAAAATAAAGCTTAAGTCTAAACAATAACCATAAAAATCATATATATATATTCCTAAAAACGTTCAGGGACTAATAATGCAAATATGGAAGACTTTGGGGCAGCTTGTAAATCTTCAAAACTTGTGGGAAAACTTCCAATTCTTCTGCTGGATGATGTATCGATCGACACCATTACTTGCATCGACCGATGCAAGTCTCTGAACTTGTCTCCCAACTTCATAGCTCAGCCTCAATGCTTGAATGTGCTCAAAATCCTCCTATTTAGCTTCATTATGCTCTCATCCATGCTAAATCCTATAAAGACTCAAAAGACTCTAAAAATACCAAAAAGACTCTATAAATAAGACTTATATCGTGTCTAAAAACACTTAAAAACCATGATATATCAACTCCCTCAGACTTAGCCTTTGCTTGCCCTCAAGCAAAACATAAACTTAGACCTGTGAAAGAGCTTTGAAAACGCAGGAACTCATTTTCTTTTTAAAGTAATGCCATGATCATCCAAACCATAATCCATATGCTTAGCAGATAAATCCAAATCGAACCACCATGTACTTCTCCGTTGACATTCATAGCATCCCAAATTCAAACCAAATTCCACTACTTCCTCCATTAAGCCTTCATCGGTGGGTCTCATCAATTTGATCAATGTCAAGAACCTTCTAGACTCATTCCCGTACAATACCATAACAAGCAAGCCAATATCTTTAGCACATGTGGTACTCTTTCTCTCCCCCAGACTTATTCTATTTAATCTTACTTAGAGATTTGCTTTATTTTTTTATTATTATTATTTTTTTTATCTTCTTCTTTTTTTCTCAAAGTTGAGGCGAATAATGGGGTCATCGGTAATTTACTTACCCCTCGCTTCCAAGCTTTGTGTGAAATTAAACCCTAGAGCTACTCTCTCAAATTAAGAGGTCACTGTAATACTTAGGGGTCGAATTCCACAAGGACTCTAGACTACACAATAAATTATAGAGTTTTATGATTACGCTAAACAAGTTGATTTAAATAAGAAAAGCAATGCAAAATATTAAAATAAAACTGTTGTAAATTCAAGGGATTAAAAAGCTAGGTCTAGGGAATTTCTCAAGAAATTATGGAATATCAAATCAATAAATTAATTAGGATTTAAGCAATTAAAAATCAGATCTAGAACTCTAAACTCTTCTGTAAAATAAATCAGTTCTCACTGCAAATATTATCTAAATTTAAAACCAGAAAATCCAAATCTCTTTGCAAAATTCTTAAGTTAAAAATCAGCTTTAAAAACAGGTTTAAATAAGTTCACAAAATTACTAAATCAAATCTCTTTGCAAAAAGTAATTTTGCTCATCAAAAGTTTTAATCAGGAAAATCAATTATATTCTCATATCAATTTATTTTCCTAAGGTATTAATTCTAGGTGATCAATCAAGAATTAATATGAAGAACAACCTATGATGTAGATCTAGAAAGATAATGAATCCTAAATAAACAGATCTAATAAATCATAAAATCCCTGTAAAAAACCCTGAACCTAAAAAGCAAACTACTCAGACATATTCAATGAAGAACAAAACATAATTCTGAATAATAAGCAATTGAAATTAAAAGAGAAAAAGAGGGAGTTTATGAATTCTTCTCTCAAAGCAGTTCAGATCTCCTATCCCTAAAGCTCTCAAAATCTCACAGGATTGCAGAAAGTAAAACTTGTTAGAAAATAACTTAAGGGTTTACAAAACCCAAAAACACTATAAATATGTCCTAAAACACGTCCTTATGTTGCAAATATGGAAAACTTTGGCTGAATTTGTAAAACTTCCAAAACTTGGCTTTTCTCGCAGACAAAACAGGGTGTCGACCGACACCAAGGTGGTGTCGATCGACACAAACACTCTTCATCGATTCCAAGTTCGTTTCCTCCGGATTAAATGCTCCAAAATGTCCAAATTACTCCATTTCGCTCTATCTGTGCCAAAATCCTAGAAAACCTGTAATGACACAAAAACAACCTAGAAAACAAATCAAAAGACTCTAAAAGACTCCTTATATCATGGTTAAAAACCACAAAAACCATGATATATCAACTCCCCCAGACTTAGCATTTGCTTGCCCTCAAGCAAAACATAAGCTTAGACCTGTGAAAGAGGTTTGAAAACTGGGAACTCACTCAACTGCATGATGATTCTTATTCGCACTTTTCATTTACTTGACTCAAGAACTTACTTCTCATACTTAACCATGATAAGAATCAACATTCCTTACTCAAATCCCACAATCCTTTAGAATCTCTGAAATCTCTATTGTCATCTCATTACATAAATTAAAGCAAGTACAGGTGAGTTCTTACCTTGGTGTATCGATCAGTGGCATATGGACTCTCTTCAAGCCAAGACATTCTTCATACATCTCCTTTCCTCTCCCTTTTCTCACTTCAAAGGAGTTGATTTCTCCCAAAAAAAAAAATTCTTTTTTTTTAAGCAAAGGTGTAAGCGAATATCGGGATCATCGGTAATTTACCTACCCCTCGCTTCCAAGCTTTGTGTAATCATTTGACTCAAGAGTAGAATAATGAGGTCACATGTAATGTACCTACCTCTTTAAACTGATCAAAATCATCTCATCTTTTATTCTATCTTTCTTTTTAAAGTACTGAAGGGAAAAGAGAGGGGAGACATACTTTGAAAAATTGCACAGTCTTGTATGATCCGAAGAAGAAGTTTAGTCCACTGATTTCCAACCCCAAAGTAAGAGATTAAGTCAGGTTAAAATCCTGATAAAAGTTGAGATAACTTTAGATCAATCAAATATCCATTGAATAAGGGCTTTCGGGATTGTTGATAAGGTTCATAGTCTTTCTAAGCTTCAGTTCTGAGATCAAGCATTAACAAATAATCATTAGAGTGTTAGCCAAATAAGAGAAATCATTAATCAAGATCATAATTCCCAAAGACAAAAAGAAAATTTTGAAAAATTTGACTCAAACTTTTTGGTTTTGACTGACACAACTGAAACTCAAAAATGAAAACGTAGTTAGTAGACAACCTCCCCCAGACTTAAACAACACTGTCCCCAGTGTTATCAAGTAAGAGGAAAGCTAAAAGAAACAAAAATGTATAGAAATTTTAATGAAAAGATGAACTGATTCTCGGGTTACCCAGCGGTGTCGACCGACACCATTTTAGCGTCGATCGACACTCATCATGAATGGTGTTTTTGGCCGAAACTCCTTGTTAGTTGCACTTAGTTGTGTTGTTGAGTTGTCGGGTCAATCCTTGGATGATTATTCTATTAAGAAACACTGAAACACAAGTTAAAAGCAGCATGATAGATAGATAGTTCATAATTCAATACAAATTCAAACTGACTCAAAGCAAAAATAAAAATGACTCAAAGTGGAAAAGAAAAACCTATGAGCGGCTTGCCTCCCACTAAGCGCTTGTTTTCAGTCATTAGCTTGACTGTTTTAAAGCTCAGGCGTCCGGTGGATCGGAAAGTGGCAATGAATGCTGCCTAGAGGAATGTCTCATCATCCAAGATGGTGTATAAGCTTTAGGTGCATGAGGTCTGCCACAGATGTGAGGAACAGGACCAGGGCAGGATTTAGGGCCGGGTTTACTTCTTTTATAGCCTGCAAAATCATCAACAGAAGAAACAAGCGCTCTACGATAATCTCGTGGCTTGGTTAACTGCGAAACAATTTTTGTACCTTTGAAGTTCTTATTGATGATAGGAGAGGGTTTGGGTGAAGAAGATGCAAACCTTGACCTTACCTGAGGACTCTAAAGTGTGGAATGGGGAGGTTTCTGTTTAGGAACAACTTTATGATTTAAAGCATAGACGATGTCTTGCGAGCTCTCAGTTCTGATTAAGTGTGGGCTCGGTTGTGGAGGGGTGTCGACCGATGCTGATAGGGTGTCGGTCGACATTGAGCCTGTTGCTCGTGTAGCAGAAACTTTGCAGCTTATCTCAGCAATTTTCTCAACAGAAAATGTTTGCCCATCAATAGTAGAAGGTCTTCTCAGCTTATCCATCTCAAAGTTCAAACTTAAGCCTTCCACATTCAGTGCTATGTTTCCCTTCTGCACATCAATGATGACACCAGCTGTAGCCAAGAAAGATCTTCCTAAGATGAGAGGATCTCTAGGCTCTTTGTCATACTTTAACACCACAAAGTCAGTGGGAATTATGAAATCTCCAATCTTAATTGGAATATCCTCTAAGACACCTTCAAGAATCATCTGGGATCTATCAGCTGAGATAAGAGATATCTTAGTTGGTTTGAATTCTGTCATCCCAAGTTTCACAGCTACAGAATGTGGCATTAAGTTGATACTAAAGCCTAGATCACAAAGTGAGTGAGCAAACCGTTCTGTAGAGATAGAGCAATCAAGTACAAAGCTTCCAGGATATGGTAACTTCTCAGCAGTCCTACACTGAATTACTGCACTCACTTCCTTAGAGACAACCACTTCCTGCTTTCTCTCCTTCTTCCTCTGAACAGGTAGGTTCAACAGAATCGCACTTACATCCTTGGTAAGCAGTGCTCCTTCTTCAGGGCTCAAACCATTTGATACAATTCTTTTCACATACCGCTTAAGTGGTGGTGAAAGCTTTACTGCATCAATCAAATGCATCTCTAACATCACCTTATCCATCATAGCCTTGAATCTAGCATCTTCAATCTCCTGCTTGGATCTTCTTGGCTTAGGAAAAGGAATCTTCGGTTGGTATACACACTCAACAACTGCTGGAACCTGAGATTTTGTGTTTTCCGACTCTGTCTGAGAAGGGTGTCGACCGACACCCAGGTGGTGTCAATCGACACCATCATCTGAATCCGAGAATTTGGTCGATTTTTCTCCCTGTTCTGCAGAAACAATTGTACCAGCATCGTCATCTCTCACTGATATGGCATTGCAAGCATGCTTGGGGTTTGATTCAGTTCTTCGAGGAAGAAATCCCTCTTCCCTCTTGACGGATCCAGCTGTTTGAATAACTTGATTCTCTAGCTTCTTGACATGATTGTTTAATGCATCTATCTTCCCATTCAGCTCAGTGTAGACATTGTCGATTTTTCCATTGAATGTCACTGTCATATTCTCTTGTCCCTGAAGAAGCTGATCAAGCATGGCCTCTATTCTACTCTCAGAAGAAGTCTTAGGAGGAGGAGACTGATAAGATGAGTTCCCATAGGTTCTTGTATAGCCATTGTTTTGTTGCTGCTTCTGGTAATTTGGGTTAGGAGTGTACCCTGAAAAGTTCCCACTGTAAGGTTTGTTGCTTTGCTGATTACCGAATCTCTGACCCTGATTCCCATATACAAAGTTGACATCTGCTTCTTCATTCCCAGACTCAGGTTGTGGCTCAAATGATTCAACTTCAGCAGCAAAGTGAACTGATTTCTTACCGACCAGGAGATTATGAACTAAATCAAGCTTAGCATTAACAGAAGCTAGCTAGTTTGAATCAAATCCTCCATGCAATCTCTTCCTTTCAGTATCTGCTCTCTTAGTGCTATTGCTGGAAGCCAAATTCTCAATCAAAGCTTCAACATCTTCTGGAAATCTTGTCTTGAAGTTTCCATGGCTTGCAGCATCCAAAGCTAGCTGATATTCCTAGTCAATTCCTGTGAAAAATATGCTCAACAGCTGCACCCTTGAAAAACCATGGTGTGGACAGTCCCTCTGATAGGCCTTGAATCTCACCCAAGCTGCCTTGAAAGCCTCATCTGGTCTCTGTTTGAAGGAGGACAGCTTGACTCTTAGCTCATCTGACATTGCATCATCATAGAAGTAGTTGAGAAAAACCACTTTGATTTGTTGCCAAGATGTCAAAGATCCAGCTGGCAACTGTTTCAACCATTGGGATGCTTCTCCTGCAAGTGAATATGGGAAAAGCTTGCAGTAGATGTAGTCTTCAGTCACTCTATTGGCTTTGATACTAGTCACCAAGTCTTCAAAGTGCTCAATATGGTCCAGAGCCTTCTCATTTGGCAGGTTAGAGAAGGGTCTTTGTCCAACTAGCTAGAAGTATGCAGGCTTCAGCTCAATTGCAGAGTGGTTTTCATACATCAAATCAGCACTGTTGAAGTCTGCAATAGTCCTGATCAAATCCCGGTTTTGCTCCTGTCTTCGAACCGGGTTGTTAGCGTGGTTGGCAGCTCCACGTACGTCTGCTGGAGGCGGGTGTCGATCGATACCAAGGTGGTGTCGATCGATACCAAGGTTAACCTCCTCATCGGCAACAGCTTGCTGGTTGACAACAGCTTGTTCATTGACAACTGGTTCAGCAATCACATTGCCCTCTACATCAAGCTTTTGGCTCTGCTCATTGTGCAAGTGGCCCTCTTGATCTCTCAAAGCACCATCCTCATCACGATCCAGAATGATTGTGTTAATAATCTTCAAGGATTTGGCTGCTTTTCTGTTCTCACGCTCAAGTTTTCCCAACTCTTGGTTTGAAAGATTCACAGTAGGATCAGCCTTGTCGCTCCTTGTGTGAGGTCTAGGAGGCATACACCTGAAACAACAAAGAGAAGAAAAACAAAAACGTGTAAGTAATAAATAAATAAAAAGTTTAGACGAAATTAAAAACTTAAATCTAATGGTAGATCAAAGAGTCCCCGGCAACGGCGCCAAAATTTGATATGCTCAAATTTAACCCTGAGCTACTCTCTCAAATTAAGAGATCAATTGTAGTACTTAGGGATCGTATCCACAAGGACTCTAGATCACACAATAGATTTAATAATCTTTTTATTATGCTAAACCAAAATTGTAATTTAAATAGCAATACAAAAACAGAAAATAAAAGAGTTGTAAATTCAGAAAGATTAAACGCTAGGCCTAGGGAAATTCTCAGGAAATCATGGAAAATCAGATCAATTAATTAAACAAGCAGGATTCAATAATTAAGCACCGTTCTTGAACTCTAAACATAATTGTAAAATAAATCAGTTCTCACTGCAAATATTATCTAAGTTTTAAAACCCGAAAATCCAAATCTCTTGCAAAATTTAAGTTAAAAACCAGCAATAAAATCAAGTTTAGATAAGTTCACAAAATCCCTAAATCAAATCTCTTTGTAAATAGGTATTTTTCTCACCAAAGGTTTTTGTTAGGAAAATCAATTATATTCTCATATCAATCAATAATCCTAAGTTATTAATTCTAGATGGCCAATCAAGGATTAATATGAAGAACAACCTATGGTGAAGAACAAGAAAGAAAATGAATCCAAACAATTAATCAATCTAACAATCCATGAAATCCCAAATGAGAAACCCTAAACCTAACAAGCAGATCTACTCAGACATAATCAATGAAACACAAATCATATTCTGAATAAATTGCATTAAGAGATTAAAAGAAGTAGAAAAAGAGTTATGAATCTTCTTTGGAAGGAGTCTTGATTCTTCTCTCCAAAAACTCTCTAAAATCTCTCAGGGATTTTTTCTCTCAAAAGGTTGCAGGAAAAATAAAGCTTATGTCTAAACAATAACCATAAAAATCATATATATATATTCCTAAAAACATTCACGGACTAATAATGCAAATATGGAAGACTTTGGGGCAGCTTGTAAATCTTCAAAACTTGTGGGAAAACTTCCAATTCTTCTGCTGGATGATGTATCGATCGACACCATCACTTGCATCGACCGATGCAAGTCTCTGAACTTGTCTCCCAACTTCATAGCTCAGCCTCAATGCTTGAATGTGCTCAAAATCCTCCTATTTAGCTTCATTATGCTCTCATCCATGCTAAATCCTATAAAGACTCAAAAGACTCTAAAAATACCAAAAAGACTCTATAAATAAGACTTATATCGTGGCTAAAAACACTTAAAAACCATGATATATCAACTCCCTCAGACTTAGCCTTTGCTTGCCCTCAAGCAAAACATAAACTTAGACCTGTGAAAGAGCTTTGAAAACGCAGGAACTCATTTTCTTTTTAAAGTAATGCCATGATCATCCAAACCATAATCCATATGCTTAGCAGATAAATCCAAATCGAACCACCATGTACTTCTCCGTTGACATTCATAGCATCCCAAATTCAAACCAAATTCCACTACTTCCTCCATTAAGCCTTCATCGGTGGGTCTCATCAATTTGATCAATGTCAAGAACCTTCTAGACTCATTCCCGTACAATACCATAACAAGCAAGCCAATATCTTTAACACATGTGGTACTCTTTCTCTCCCCCAGACTTATTCTATTTAATCTTCCTTAGAGATTTGCTTTATTTTTTTATTATTATTATTTTTTTATCTTCTTGNTTGGCGAAATGATATGCTCAAATTAAACCCTAGAGCTACTCTCTCAAATTAAGAGGTCACTGTAATACTTAGGGGTCGAATTCCACAAGGACTCTAGACTACACAATAAATTATAGAGTTTTATGATTACGCTAAACAAGTTGATTTAAATAAGAAAAGCAATGCAAAATATTAAAATAAAACTGTTATAAATTCAAGGGATTAAAAAGCTAGGTCTAGGGAATTTTTCAAGAAATTATGGAATATCAAATCAATAAATTAATTAGGATTTAAGCAATTAAAAATCAGATCTAGAACTCTAAACTCTTCTGTAAAATAAATCAGTTCTCACTGCAAATATTATCTAAATTTAAAACCAGAAAATCCAAATCTCTTTGCAAAATTCTAAGTTAAAAATCAGCTTTAAAAACAGGTTTAAATAAGTTCACAAAATTACTAAATCAAATCTCTTTGCAAAAAGTAATTTTGCTCATCAAAACTTTTAATCAGGAAAATCAATTATATTCTCATATCAATTTATTTTCCTAAGGTATTAATTCTAGGTGATCAATCAAGAATTAATATGAAGAACAACCTATGATGAAGATCTAGAAAGATAATGAATCCTAAATAAACAGATCTAGTAAATCATAAAATCCCTGTAAAAAACCCTGAACCTAAAAAGCAAACTACTCAGACATATTCAATGAAGAACAAAACATAATTCTGAAAAATAAGCAATTGAAATTAAAAGAGAAAAAGAGGGAGTTTATGAATTCTTCTCTCAAAGCAGTTCAGATCTCCTATCCCTAAAGCTCTCAAAATCTCACAGGGTTGCAGAAAGTAAAACTTGTTAGAAAATAACTTAAGGGTTTACAAAACCCAAAAACACTATAAATATGTCCTAAAACACGTCCTTATGTTGCAAATATGGAAAACTTTGGCTGAATTTGTAAAACTTCCAAAACTTGGCTTTTCTCGCAGACAAAACAGGGTGTCGACCGACAACAAGGTGGTGTCGATCGACACAAACACTCTTCATCGATTCCAAGTTCGTTTCCTCCGGATTAAATGCTCCAAAATGTCCAAATTGCTCCATTTCGCTCTATCTGTGCCAAAATCCTAGAAAACCTGTAATGACACAAAAACAACCTAGAAAACAAATCAAAAGACTCTAAAAGACTCCTTATATCATGGTTAAAAACCACAAAAACCATGATATATCAACTCCCCTAGACTTAGCATTTGCTTGCCCTCAAGCAAAACATAAGCTTAGACCTGTGAAAGAGGTTTGAAAACTGGGAACTCACTCAACTGCATGATGATTCTTATTCGCACTCTTCATTTACTTGACTCAAGAACTTACTTCTCATACTTAACCATGATAAGCATCAACATTCCTTATTCAAATCCCATAATCCTTTAGAATCTCTGAAATCTCCATTGTCGTCTCATTACATAAATTAAAGCAAGTACAGGTGAGTTCTTACTTTGGTGTATCGATCAGTGGCATATGGACTCTCTTCAAGCCAAGACATTCTTCATACATCTCCTTTCCTCTCCCTTTTCTCACTTCAAAGGAGTTGATTTCTCCCAAAAAAAAAAATTTCTTTTTTTTTAAGCAAAGGTGTAAGCGAATATCGGAGTCATCGGTAATTTACCTACCCCTCGCTTCCAAGCTTTGTGTGATCATTTGACTCAAGAGTAGAATAATGAGGTCACATGTAATTTACCTACCTCTTTAAACTGATCAAAATCATCTCATCTTTTATTCTATCTTTCTTTTTAAAGTACTGAAGGGAAAAGAGAGGGGAGACATACTTTGAAAAATTGCACAGTCTTGTATGGCCCGAAGAAGAAGTTTAGTCCACTGATTTCCAACCCCAAAGTAAGAGATTAAGTCAGGTTAAAATCCTGATAAAAGTTGAGACAACTTTAGATCAATCAAATATCCATTGAATAAGGGCTTTCGGGATTGTTGATAAGGTTCATAGTCTTTCTAAGCTTCAGTTCTGAGATCAAGCATTAACAAATAATCATTAGAGTGTTAGCCAAATAAGAGAAATCATTAATCAAGATCATAATTCCCAAAGACAAAAAGAAAATTTTGAAAAATTTGACTCAAACTTTTTGGTTTTGACTGAAACAATTAATCAATCTAACAATCCATGAAATCCCAAATGAGAAACCCTAAACCTAACAAGCAGATCTACTCAGACATAATCAATTAAACACAAATCATATTCTGGATAAATTGCATTAAGAGATTAACACAAGGAGTGCATTGATGTGGACCGGGCTTTTATTTTATTTTTGTTTTATTACAGATATTTATTTTCTATATTAAGTAACGGGTTTTGATTTTAGTTTGCCCATTTATTTTTGACTTAACAATGAAAATCGGGTTTTTCGGTTTTTATACCCAAAAACCTAATAACCCGAGAATCGAACTGATCCGAACCGTTTTTAATTTCGGTTCAATTCGGTATACATTTTAATAATTGAAAAAACCAAAAAATCGAAATAACCGAATCGAACCAACCGAATAAACCGAACTCCCAGAGCTATAAATAACCCTCCTACAATAACTATCTTCATTGTCTTCTTTTATGTTATGAAAATTGGTTCTTAATCAAAGTAGTACTAATTTAATAGTCTAAAAGCTTCTATATTTTATTACTAAAACATAAAATTTCAAGCATATTAATCACTTGCCAATTTTGTTTTAACACATTGTCGTATATAGTGTACAATACAAAAACAAAAATCGAAAAAAATACAGTTTTTCTTATTATTCGAACAACTTAAATAAACATAAGTGTTCTCAACTCACTAATTAACAAAAGAAAAAACATCTTTAGATTTTGACTACAACCATTCATATGCGTTTTCCACATCATAATGAATTGTTGTTAAAGATTTAATATGTTAGTAAAAGTCAACTTATTTTCCCACTTTTAAAAGAAGAAATATTAATGTTTTTTCGTCCATATATACGTGTGACGACCGCACCCGGATTTCCAATCCTCACATAGGATCTACGGGAAACGATTTTATCGGACCCCATAATTCCGACGAAACAACCAGCGTAGAAATTGTACCTTACAAAAACTCTTACAAATACACCAAACCCCACCTCATCTAGTTACTGAGTTGCACAACCAACCATCCCTAGCGACCGAGTAACAAGAGAGGAGGGCTAGAATATTGGATTCCGTCTAGCCACAGACAACACTTCCCCACGAATACTCCAATTCACTATCAACTCCTCAAGTGTCGATCTGCACCTCCATCTGGTGTCGATCGTCACTCATCACACCACTTACGAACCAACACACATGGTGTCGATCGAGACTCTTCTGGTGTCAGTCGATACCAACACCTATGGAATCACCTCCGTCGATCCTTCCTACACAAGTCCTCATTCCAGTCGTTTTTCTATTACCCAAACCCACAAGAACATGCTGGTGCTGATCGACACCACTTTTGTTTCGCTCGACACCCCAACATTGCCACAACACAACCATGGAAAACATCCATATTAACTTCCGTTTTAAAACACAAACTAACCGTTCATTCCACAAATCCACCGTTGGATATGGAGCCTGTAGCACCACGAAGCTCCCCACTAAATTTTAGCCAAATCGTACTCCGTTTCATCCCCAAACGTTGCTCCGAAGTAGCCATCCTGGACCAGTCCGCGCTGTCTGTACGTAAGTGTTGGTGTCGAACGACACCAACCCAGAAATTACAAACATATCCTCCCTTTCGCGACAAAACCCTAATCCTTAACAACTATCAATTCCCTAATCGATTAAACATCAAACAACACGACTTGCTTCGATAACAGCCATATGAAAGAGCCTCCTTGTCTTTCCCAATCCACCAGCCAAGATCTCATTCTTCCCCTGACACATAAGAAGATGGATCTCCATTCTCCTCCTCTTATTCTCCAAACATAAGGTCTCTTCCTCCAGCATCCTTGATGCACGACGGAGGAGAAGCTTCCCTCAAGCCCACTGCTCGATCCCCTCTTCTCCTTCACACAAATACCTCCTTCCTTTTTCTGTCCATCGTCAAATAATCCCCTTCTCTCTTTCTCCCAAAGAGGCCAAAGCACATCTCTCCTCAATTCTATCTTCCTTCGAACGACAAGACAGCCAACCCCCTAACAAGGACATCGAGAATCCCTTATATACTCGAGTCTCAGGGTTTCCCTAACCCAAATCAAACTAAACCAGCGATTTAAAACATAAATTGCCACACTAAAATTGTTGTTGTCAACCAACACCCTTTAGTATCGCTTGACACCCTTTAGTGTCACTCGACACCCACCCCAAACAATATTTCTAGTTTGCGGGCGTTACAATTTATAGTATTCTCGTAAATCTAATTTGATTGTATGTTACTATGTACATGTCGATAATGTAAACAAAAGTATCATAAATATATTTCTCAAACATCCCACACACATAGACTAGCTACTCATATTCCTACCATTTATTGAGTTTTTGTCTCTTTATTCATCTCTAAAATCTAAATCAATCACATTACACTTTTGACTCATAAATGGTACTGTATTTTACTATCAAGTCAACTTGAGTTTCATCTCAGCTTCAATATTATTTCAATTTGGGATAATAATTTAAGTGTATTTATTTATCTAAAAGAAATATCTTTCATATACAAAATATTTAAAACGCATACAAAAACGTAATCTACTTCTTCTTTTCTATACAATTTCTTAACCTAATCTTTTCAAAATATTTCATAACAACTATAATATGTATGTATGTATGTATTATATATCAATGATATAATGTAATATCCACATGGATGTAAGCTTTTATGTGAGATCTATATATGTAAGGGTGTATACATCAATGTGGCTTTAGCTTAATTTTATATAGTATAAACAAGGAAAAGAAAAATACATTTTAAAAGGAAAGGGGAATTATTAATGATTGGATATGTATGGTCGTATATATGAAATAGCCAAGACCCTGTTCAAAAAATCGGCCGATTTGACTGATTCCATGCCGTGTAATCGCTAGGCAGTAAGGAGCCGCCGCGATTATACCCAAATCGGAAAAAAAAATCAGCTAAAAAATAAAAAAAAAACTTTGATTTTTCACTTAAATATGATGTTAAGTAGAGATTTACTATTTCTATGTCGTATCCAAAAGAAAATATGATGAAATCTGTAAAAATTGAGTTAAAAAAAGTTGGCTGCCATAAATTAGGGAATCAAACCCATCACATCAGCAATTCTCAACATATCTTCAACCAATTGAGCCGTCAAACATTTTGGTAAATGTCTTGGTAAAACTTCTATATAAACATAAAAATTAGATATTTTATCATTTATTATATATAATAATAAAAACTCTTAAAACTAGTATACGATTAATTATAGACGAAATGACCATTGGTAGCGTTAAGTAGTTAAATGGCATGGAAAATTCGTTTAAGTAGATTCGGTGGTGATGGATACCGGCAAACGGTATATCTAAGGGCATGTGCAGTAGTTGGTTCTCAAAAAAGTCATCACCAATAAAAAAAAGATAAAAAGATTAAAAAGTAGAAATAATAACTAAGAATCTATTCTCAAATGAGAACTTTTAAGAATTCCATAAAAAATTAATTGTACATATGACAATATATGATTGGTTTAAACTTTTATTTTTCTTTTTAATTTTAAATAAATAACTAAACTAAATAATTGATATTAAAATAATATATTTGGGAGACGGTGAGAATCTCTCCTCACTGCAAATGCTCTAACGATCCACGGGTAAAGAAACGACATATAAGCTGTATTAATTGGCCAAGATTAGACTTAATAGAAATCATAGTTTATTTACGTATATATATGTTTCTCGAACACAAAACGAGATCG
>NC_025702.1:10160679-10162154 GCF_000633955.1 Camelina sativa | reverse complement strand
CAATTAATTGTATAAAGGCAATATGCTGTAACCAACCATACCTAATGTTTCAATTCAATGGAGACAAAAATCATATATTGTCGCCGGCATACACAAAACACATATCTCATATCATAATAATTTAATATGATCGTGTCTTTCCCAGGAAAATTTATTTTACAAGTTGTGGTATAAGACACAATTTATAACAAGTTTCTTATTTGGAAAATTATACTTTGTTTGTTATGAAAATAGTAATAATGACTAGTAATGACAATAAGTGAACTATTATACATAAGATATATGCTCTCTAGTAGGTGAGTATCAGAAGCTGTTGATATAAATAAAGATTCAAAACATTAGGTTTGAGGAGTTTATTATCGTACTTTTTCTTCCTTGTGTAAAAATAAAGCTTTTTGGAATTATCAACGATGTACTTTGGTCTCGTAAGTTCGCAACTATTGGGTTTTACCATATTTGAATCTATTCTTTTATTTTATTTAGGACCTTTAATGTGAAACCTTCCTTGTGTAGTTAGGAGATGGACACGAATGCGGACATAAGATTGGAAAGACACACGAATATCTACTCTATAAAAACTATTATAAAGACTGAAATAGTAAATGATATTTTAAGTGATGAAGGGGAGACAAACCCGTGATTATGGCAGTGAGATGTGAACGAGGAAACAAGGCGCTATGTTGTGTAACATGTTCAGCTGTAGATCTTGAGCCAAACCCATTTGGTCCTGCGATTCCTGCTAAGTATTTTAGAGTTCCCTTCATTTGAGAGTGAGGAAAGAAAGAGAGAGAATCGAATGAGAAGAATTTGTGGCTGATCACTCCAACACAATTTTGATCACTCATATAGAGGAGGTCCATGCACACACGTATGTATATATACACATATACTTTTATTTGTTTGTTGTCATTTTTCAAAAAGAAAAAAAAAAAAATTGGAATTAAAATAAGTAATTACTTGATTGCTCGATAGTAACACCTCACACGAGTACTCGCCCAAGTTTCTTTTACTTTTGATCACCAACCTTTTACTTTCACAGAATTTGCATCTACTGATAAAAACAAAAGAATTAGATATTTAAAAAATATATATTGTTTATATGAAAAAGCTTTGTCTCGTGGATGTTTTTGAATTTTAAAATCTTAATTTTCTTTTGACACGTTACTTTTGAAATTCGTTAACTTGTTAATTAAAGTCAACAGTATGTAAATTTTAATTTTATTAACGTATTTAATTAGTATTACATATACAGAATACTCTCTCTATTTTATATTAAATGTTATTTTACACTTAAATTAATTTCAAAATATATAGTCGATGTCATTTAGTAATTTTAATGTAACTATTTGGTAAAATTTTGAATTTTTTTAATCTATTATTTTAATGCATTAACCAATGAAATTTTTTGTATAATATATTGATGAAGAGTAAAACATATAATTTAATTATTCTTTTAATATGTCTGAAAACCTTGA
>NC_025702.1:10157235-10160619 GCF_000633955.1 Camelina sativa | reverse complement strand
GTGAATTAAGTTTGTTGATTAATAGTTGTGGAAGAATGATTTTTTTCGTAAAGTCTGGGGTTGCTAATTTGATTGCTTTTTGGTTTAAGATATATTATGAAAGTAAAGGAAAATGGAAGATGAGTGTAAATACAAGATAGTGGTTATAGTCTTATAGACGGAGAGAATTACTTTTCCGGTGGGGAACATTGGACCAGCTTCCTCCACACGCATGCATTCTTTGACAACGATCACCCGCCAATTTTGTCTTTTCTCTTCATTATTACTTGTCTCTTGCATTTTTTTTACTTTGTCTCTTCCTTCAAAAATAAATGATAAACATAGAGATATTTATGCCATATGATAGTTTTTGTCACCAGTAATTATACTGGAAATAATATTTCATTAATAATGAACGGATTAACTTATATTCTTTAATTTAAATATTCATCATGATCCTTATCCAGATTTTAATGAGTACCAGTATCTTGATCATATTCTATATAAGTTACATGAAAATGATACATCGATGATTATACACAAATCAGTAAGATAAATGTACTAGACACAATATTAGTTCTTCACTTGCTAATTAACTTAAGGTCTTAATTTACCTACAAAAGCAAATAAATAAATTTAAAGTTTTAGTATCTACACTTTAGATATAGATTGTCAAATTTCTAAAGTCGCAAATCTTTTGGAATATGTCACAAATCAATAGACCTTCAGTTTAATTTGGATTTTATTTTTGTAATCCTACATCGTACGTACGTCAAGAGTATTTTGTTTGGTTATAGCTAAACTATACTTCAATTCTTACAAGTCTTGATTTTAGAGTCTCGTCTTACTTCGGCTTTGTTTCCTTGTCGTATCAAGGAAAAGACAAAGTTTGATCCATGAACGACAGCGAATCTGTACCAGTATGACTGTATGAGCCAGCTTTAGAATTCGCCTAATACACTCCCCCATCAGCTCAGTATTAATGAGTAACAAGCCTCCCATCTTCAAGGTGAAGAGCTCTCATAGGTTGTAAGCATCTACAAGCTAACAACCGATTCCCTAAATATTAACATCAATCGATCAATTGTGGATAAAGCTGAATTTCGGTGGTTGCTGTAAGAGTGTTCCGCGGATTCTGAAAGAGTGAAGGGAGTGATTATCCAATCCACCATATGATTGTCGAAGTAGAAGTTTAAATATGTTTTTACTTCATGATTAGTACTATTTGTATTCAGTTTAAATTAGTGTAGTATATCCAATCCACCATATGATTGTCGAAGTAGAAGTTTAAAGAGTGTAGTATATTTGTATTTTCTACAAAAAAAATTATGGTGGTGCACACACAAAAATTATGGTAAGTTATGATCTAATAAATAATTACATATATAGAAAATGATGTAAAATAATTGACCTTTTTAATATTATTATTATTATCTCTCATAATCTCTCTTTTGGTGTTAGTTACTTAATTTGCTACATTAAAACAAGTATAAGTAAATGGCGCAATATCATAGGTTTGGGTGGAGGAATTGGTCTGGTCGATCAAGTTCTGGACTACTTTAGAAGCTACAAGCATTCCCTTCTTCTGGTAGTGATATACCGTTGTATGCCAGGTTATCAAAGGCCCTACCACGCGTGCTACGGAGCGCCCAACATAAAAGCGGTAAGATCTTATTTACCCTCTTTCCTCTGGCAACAGGTAATGGTTAATGAAACATTTTCTGTAAATATAGAGATGATATGTAATACTAAAATAAAATTTTGATGAGTTTGCTAAATGACCATTCGAAGAGACTTTTTTGTTGGAAAAGAAAAAACATATGATTCGTGACAAAATCGTAATACAGTAGAACCTCTATAAATTAATACTCTTTAAATTAATACTCGCTATAAATTAATAAATTTTTCCGGTCCCGAGTTGGGCCGGTGTAAAAAATGACACATTTCGATAAATTAATAAGATAATATTTTTTTGGAAATTCTATGTAAAAATATAGTCCCATCAATATCATAAATTAATAATCAAATAATACTAATATATATATATATATATATATATATCTAAGAAAATCTAGTGAAATACTGAAATATGACTCTATTGTTGTTTGCATATTCTTGAATTTTCATTCTTATTGGAGCTCATCTCTAATATCTTTCATTGTCGTATTCTCAAATCACATCCAAAAATTACGAAGAGTTCTAAATGAGATAATTGCTTCTTTATATGTAACTGGTTTTAAAATTACCGCAATATCTTATTCAACTTCATCATTACCATGAATGATACTAGTAGAAATTTCTTCTAAACTCTAAACTTCTAACATCTATCATTTTTACNTCGAAGAGACTTGTTTGTTGGAAAAGAAAAGCATATGATTCGTGAGAAAATCGTAATAGTTCTAACTTTTTAATAAAAAAGAAAAAGAAAACGAAAAAGAAAAAAACATAAGAACTAAATAATCCAACTTATTTACAATCTTGTCATCCATCGTTTTCTAAATAAGTGACTATATATGGTCATCTCCTCTAATGCATATATTCTAAAATTTATATTTACAGTCTTCCATTACAATTTTGAATTTAAATCATCCAAACAGTGCGAATATACACAACTAACTTAATAATTTAAAACATGTGGGTCACATTTCTTACCAGTTACCACCATTGCACAAACATCTCTTCAATTTACCAATTAAGAAAAAGAAACAACTTTCGGTGACTTTGGATCTCTGAGGCTAATGGGATCACTATATCACATCATGATAAATCCATATGTGTGTATGCTTTTTTGATTGAGAACTAACTTCAAAACGTTTAAATGAGATAAAATAACGAGAATTTTGAGAAATTAGCTAGTATCAACGAGCCAGCTTACAAAGGTAGTGGAGAAAATGTGAAGTAATCCACACGTGAAATCGAGGAAAAAGGGGAACATATATGTTACTCATAGCGATCTTGAAGATATTGGAGGAATGTCTCAATAAGAAGACAAAACGAAAGAAGACGAAGGAAAAAAGCATGATGAGACTCGTGCGTTCTTCCATTTTAACAAACAGAACCACTCATCTTTGCACCATTGAATCAACCTCAACGTTTGGCTTCTTTTTTTCTTTTAATCGAACCACCCATTTGAGAACCTTTTTTGCCATAATTAAAGTTTATTTTTTTTGTCTTCCGCACGGCCAATTTTCAACGCTATTACTTGTAAATATCCGAACGGAGTAGTAAGTAACTAACTACACATACCAATATTAGTATTCCTAGATATTAAAAACCAAAACAAGTTGGCTGTCTTTAAGGAAAAAAAATGTAGTATCAAGAACTCAAAATAAAAATTAAAACAAAAACGTACATTACTATTAGACACGATCATTCATTGTGTGTAAACTAGTTAGAGTCTTAAAC
>NC_025702.1:10152725-10156453 GCF_000633955.1 Camelina sativa | reverse complement strand
GTTTCAATGTTTTCTATGTTTGCATCTTTGATGATGATTTTCGGATCTGAGTAGTGTGGTAGTTCTTGAGGATGGGATAGATTAGGTGGAGGATCTTAGGATGTAGAGTGTTTAAGCTTTGATTTGTATGATTCCCTTCTGGACTAGAGTTAGAAATAATTGTTTCTCTCTGATCAATTTGAACTAGGTTTTAGACATTTCCGCACCCAAAAGATGTTCGATGAAATGTCTGACCAACTATTGCCAGAGACTTACGTTCCTAGCCTAAGAGATTAGTTGTCTAGGATGTTTATTGAAGTGAATGAACTTGTTTTTTCATGCCATGCTTGATCATGTTTCTCTAGCGAGATTGGATTAGCTAAGAAGTGATATTCATTGTTTAGGGATGGTTTGCTTGTGGCATGTTAAATACTCTATGGACCTATTTCTTTCTGATTTTTATTACATTCCTGAGACTGTTTCGTTTCTTGCCTTTTTAGTTCATGCTTAGACTCGTTTATGTTTTTATTCATTTTCGCTTCTTGTCATGCATTCTCGTTTCTAGTTCTGTGACTCATTATCATTTTTTATTGTCATCATTTTAGAACTGTTAGACAAACACTCTCTTTGAATTGGCTTGACTTGTGATTTCTTGATTGCATCTTAATTGTTAGTAAAGTTTCCAAACTGGATTGACACCTTAAGTATTACAACTGCATAAGGTTAATTGAACCTGCTAGGACATACAAAAAGCCTAGTATCACGGGCCTAGTGAGAGGACGTGAGGCCCATTAAGGAAGGTGAGCCCATGGACTAGGATTAGACATGGGACCCACTAAGAGGTGGCGGTCGGGGCGTTACAAGTGGTATCAGAGCTGGACCCAGATGAGTGTGGAGTCGAGTGGGCTCACACCGTCGGGGGTGACGGTCTTGGTGCGCAACGTCCTGCGATCTGTTAGTGGGGGTTAATTGTGACACTCCGGTTTCAGGGACTTGCGGAGAGGTTTGAAAGAATTGATTTGGCCACCTATGTTACCAAAGTGCACTTATCTTTTCAGTCAAGGGTCTTGAGAGAACTCCAGTGTTAAGCGTGCTTGAGCTGGAGTAGTCTCAGGATGGGTGACCTTCCGTGAAGTGACTGTCGGAACTGTGCGAGTGAGGACAAAACACAGGGAAAGATCATGTGGTGATTTGTAGGGACAGTAACAAGTATTTAAAACCTCCCGGACGTAGAAAACCGACTGTCGGATATGGATGGGCTCACAGATCTAGTGAGAGGACGTGAGGTCAATTAAGAAAGGTGAGCCCATGGACTAGGATTAGACATGGGGCCAACTAAGAGGTGGCGGTCAGGGCGTTACAAGTCGTTTGTGTTCATTCTTGTAGCATCGTGTTCTGAAAGAGATTGGTTAAGCTGGAATATATTTAGAGGAAACACAAGGACGTCAATTAAAGAGTGGAATCAACTCATGCATATATGAAGTAATAAATTTTGCTGGAAAAGATTTATTTATTTTTTTATTTTTTTTATTTTTTTCAAAACACAATATTTTGTGTCAACTAGAGATACTAGGACAAGAGGTTTAAAAATATCGTGAACCCTAATATAACAACGAACTCTAATCAACTAGAAGAAAATCAGAAACAAGAAAGAAGAGAATGGAAACGAAACAACACAAACAGATTTAACGAGTTCAGGGTTCGATGTGAAGCTCTACGTCTCGCCCGACGATAATACACCGGAATTCACTATACTTCAGCTCTAAGACCATCTACAATAGAGGAATGGTAAACATTTCTCAAAAACCTAAAAATATATATTTTTATTACACTTTTTTATTATTTATTTATTTTTTAATATATGTGCCACTAAATAAATAACACCTGTTGAGAAACGTTTTTCAAAGTTCTCTAACAAAAAACGGTACTCCTTTTTTTCTCTTCTTTCTTTTCTTTTTATTATTTTTTAATAAACATATTTACATTAGCAACCTCGAGAGCAACCTCCATTGAGAATGCCCTAAACTTGAGCTTACACACGTTTGTTACAATCGCTCAGATCTCTCTCTTTCTACAACTTGTCACTTCTCTCTACAACTGAATCGACACAAAAAAGAAGAAGAGCTTAGACACTCATAAGTCGTCTAACAAACCTTCACACGTGCAAGCGTGTGACCAGTGAGAGATCGGAACGTGTCAACGTACCAGTGAATGATTGAGCCTAAACCGGACTCAATTAAACCAATGGTTCTCAAGCTGAACCAGCTTCCAGAAACCCTTTGTTTCTTTCGGAATGTTTCGAACACTTGGTTAATTCCACATTAACCTTCTGATCTTTAGACTACACCCTTCAAATATGTTGAGCATGCTTTTACAAAAAAAAAATATGTTGNTAAACATTTTCTCCTCTCGTGTTTTCCCCACTTTTACAATCTCATCCTCTCTCATATTTCTTTCCAATATGTTTTCTACCTTTGTATGACCTATATGGTTAGAACTTCTCTTTGTAGTTTTGTTTTCACATTATAAATGATTTATATCTAGAGTTCACCAACATTAAAATAATTTAACTGAGATCAAAACTTAAATTTTAGCACCGGTGTGAAAACTGTGGTTCTTAGAATTTTTATCCATATTCAATCTCGGTTTAGAAGAATTGTTTTGCAGTTAATTGAGCTCTAAAAGAATGGGCTTCAGATATTGTTAAAGCTGGCCCATGTCAATTCTTACCAAAGTTCTAGCGTCCAAAGTATAAAAGAAAAAGGTAATTAAGAACAACTACATATAAATGGGTAAAATATTTTAGTTGAGTTTACTATGAAGGATCTTTTGTTTTGTGGCTGTGCGCGAGACTGCGACTGTTTCCGTTGAGAGGAGTCGTGTGACACCCCGGTGACAGGGACTTGCAGAGAGGTTTAAAAGAATTAATTTGGTCACTTATGTTATCAAAATACACTTATCTTTTCGGTCAAGAGTTTTGAAAAAACTTCATAGTTAAGCGTTCTTATGCTGGAGTAGTCCCAGGATGGGTGACCTTCCGGGAAGTGATTGTCAGAACTGTGCGAGTGAGAACAAAACACATGGAAATATCATGTTGTGATTTGTAGGGATGGTAACAAGTCTTTAAAGCCTCTCGAACGTAGCAAACCGACCGTTAGATATAGATTAGCTCACGGGCCTAGTGAGAGGACATGAGGCCCATTAAGGAAGGTGGGCCCATGAACTGGGATTAGACATGGGGCCCACTAAGAGGTGGCGGTCGGGGCGTTACAAGTGGTATCAGAGCCGGACCTAGACAAGTGTGGAGTCGAGTGGGCTCACACCGTCGGGGGTGACGGTCTTGGTGCGCAACGTCCTGCGATCTGTTAGTGGGGGTTAATTGTGACACTCCGGTTTCAGGGACTTGCGGAGAGGTTTGAAAGAATTGATTTGGCCACCTATGTTACCAAAGTGCACTTATCTTTTCAGTCAAGGGTCTTGAGAGAACTCCAGTGTTAAGCGTGCTTGAGCTGGAGTAGTCTCAGGATGGGTGACCTTCCGTGAAGTGACTGTCGGAACTGTGCGAGTGAGGACAAAACACAGGGAAAGATCATGTGGTGATTTGTAGGGACAGTAACAAGTATTTAAAACCTCCCGGACGTAGAAAACCGACTGTCGGATATGGATGGGCTCACAGATCTAGTGAGAGGACGTGAGGTCAATTAAGAAAGGTGAGCCCATGGACTAGGATTAGACATGGGGCCAACTAA
>NC_025702.1:10148260-10150806 GCF_000633955.1 Camelina sativa | reverse complement strand
AAAAAAAAAAGAGCATGCATATCACCACAATGTTTCTTTTGTTGTTTGGTCCGCACTTAGCATAATACTGTAAATTATTTGTTGCCAACAAGTCGTTCATACTTAAACTGATCGATCTTAAAACACATTTAACTATAGGATTTTTCTCATGATATGAAAAAATAAATATAATTTGATGAAATATTAATTTAATAAAATCAGTTATTTTAAAGCTAATAAGCCTCTCTACATACACCTATTATTTTATCTAAATTTTGGTGTATTACAATATAATATTGTGAAGATAAAAATGATGAGGATGAGGAATTTGATGATGATGTTGTTAGTTATAATAAAAGTTTTTTTTTTCATTAGTAATTTTTTTTATTCATCTTCCTTTTCACTAAATAATCATTATTTTTTTTTATTTTTTTATTAATTTGATACAATCATTCAACATTGCGAAGAATAGTCATAAATATTTTTGTGGCCAAGTTGAATATTTCAAAAGTTAACCACGTACTTACCACAAGATGAACATATATGATTATTTAGTCTCCGATTGGCCACAAAGGTACTTAGTCTTTTCGGCTACCAGTTTGTGGCTAATTTCAGTTTCCATGACGGTGGAAAAATTGTAGAATCAAACACATCCAAATTGTGTAAAAATTCAACACATGAAACACAAATCCGAAGTTAAGCAAATGTAGTAAAATACTAATCTAGGGCCATCCTTTAACCTTTTTCTCCACTTCTGTGACAGAGAAATCTACCGAACAAGATTGTGTCAATAAAATATAACATTTTAAACTATATATTGCATCCTACTCATCATCCCATCACATTATATATTCTTTTCGTTTTCGGTCAGATTTGCTTATAATGTAAAGGGTCCAAACTGAAAATATATTAGAATAGTCCTAGTCTTGGGAGCCAATCGTTGTTTCCACGACTACTTTTCCCTCAAACTTCATCCTTTCTATTCACCAATCCTTTTTTTCTTTATATTACACCTCCAAGTTTTGCTCATTGGCTCCATCTTCCTTCACAAGCAATAATGATACGACGCCACGAATCCGAAGAAGAAGAAGAAGAAGTTTTTTCTCATGAAGATTATCAATTATCTTCTCCACTACCACTTCATCGATGTATTGCCACTCTTGCATGTCATACATCATCCTACATTTCATCTCTAACCCTTGCAGGAAAGAGACTTTACACAGGCTCCAACGACGGAGTTGTCAGGTTGTGGAATGCAAAGACGTTAGAAACGTTAGCGGAAGCATCAAGCACGGGTGATGTAATAACAGAAGAAAGAAGGGGTGGAGGAGCAGTGAAATCTTTGGTAATCTTGGTTGATAAACTCTTCACAGCACACCAAGATAAAAAAATACGTGTGTGGAAGATAAACGACGTCGTTGAAGAAGAAGACGTGGGTGGTAAAAAGTACATGCATTTAGCAACGATGCCAACTATGAGCGACCGTTTCGTAAAGTGTTTGATGCCAAAGAACCAAGTTGAAATAAGGAGGCACAAGAAAGCTTCATGGGTTCACCATGTAGACGCCGTTTCGGGTTTAGCCTTATCAAGAGATGGAACGCTACTCTATTCTGTTTCATGGGACCGGACACTTAAAATCTGGCGAACCACCGATTTTAAATGCCTAGAGTCTTTCACTAACGCCCACGATGATGCAATCAATGCGGTGGCATTATCCGAAAACGGAGATATATACACAGGATCTTCTGACCAGAGAATCAAAGTGTGGAGGAAGAACGTCTATGAGGAGAATGAGAAGAAGAAAAAGAAGAAACATTCTTTGGTAGCAACATTGTTGGAGCATAATTCGGGTATAAACGCATTGGCACTAAGCGGTAACAATGGCTCTCTTTTACATTCGGGTGGATCCGATGGATCAATATTGGTTTGGGAAAGAGACGAAGGTGGAAACAATGGCGTTGCTGGAATGCGAAGAGGTCACACAGAGGCTGTTCTATGCCTCACGGTTGTTTCGGACATACTTTGTAGTGGGTCTGCAGATAAGACGGTGAGGCTATGGAAATGTTCTGCGACGGATTATTCATGCTTGGCTGTGTTAGAGGGACACAGAGGACCGGTTAAGTGCTTGACCGGAGCAATTCGTGACTCCAGTAAACCATCAGAGACTTCTTATCATATTTATAGTGGAGGACTTGACTCTCAAGTTAAGGTTTGGCAGATTTTTNTTATGTTGGATTACTTTTTGTGTGTTTTAACATATATTGATACTTATAATTCAATCAGTCTATAAAAAAAAGTCCATCACCTTGTGTCGCATATCATAATAAACATTATATATTTATATCATCATTAACCTACCCTTAACTCTGTATTATTTATAAAAGTATACTTAATTAGACCCACCGAATTGATCTGATCTATATGACCAGCTTGTTTACGGTGGAAATTACCGCAAGTCATTGTCTGTGACCATGTCGCACTTAATAAAAAATAACTTGGCGCATCCTTTACTTTTGTTATAGCTTACACGTACGGTAACCTATTATGATATCGTATCAACAAGAAAA
>NC_025702.1:10106483-10145902 GCF_000633955.1 Camelina sativa | reverse complement strand
GCTGGAATGCGAAGAGGTCACACAGAGGCTGTTCTATGCCTCACGGTTGTTTCGGACATACTTTGTAGTGGGTCTGCAGATAAGACGGTGAGGCTATGGAAATGTTCTGCGACGGATTATTCGTGCTTGGCTGTGTTAGAGGGACACAGAGGACCGGTTAAGTGCTTGACCGGAGCAATTCGTGACTCCAGTAAACCATCAGAGACTTCTTATCATATTTATAGTGGAGGACTTGACTCTCAAGTTAAGGTTTGGCAGATTTTTGTGCCAACCTCATAAAAGAGTTACTTTATCATTCAATTTTGGTTTGTTTCTTTTTCCTATATTGATAAGTTGACGGGTTTTTGTGTGAGTTTATCTTTAGGGATAATAGGTGAACAAGTGTGTAATGTGTGATGTTGTACTATGCTAGTTGGATAAGAAGAGGACTTGTATCACACTATAATATTTGATTTGACAACGAGTCCTGCGTTCTTATTAATACATGTTTTGACAAATACAATTACGGACAATCAGAATCTATCAAAACCAAGTAGGTAAATATCTTTGTTAAAGAAGTCAGGATATTATATTGGAGCAAATAGCATATAAAATATATGCAAAGTAGGACAAGTAGTTTGTCTAATCTTGTATTATTTCTATCAAAAAGTATATTAAAGAATAATTAAGAGAAAAAGCATCTCTTTATAGGATTTGCTTTAGACAAAAGCAGGGTTTACATATATATTATTCCCCTTATTCGTTCCTTGTGGATCATTTAACCCCATACCAGGCTACTACTACAAAGTAGAGAACTCAAGCTTTTTTGCTTTTATTCTTTTTTCAGGTAATATATGTTAATGGATATTACTAACGGATATAAATGGCTCTAGTTGGTCCACATGACTACAACAAACATATATATGACCGTAGACAACAATAGCATCCAAAGACCAAAATAACGACCATAAGACTGAAGTACACGTGATGTGTGACAGTAGATACGGGTACGAAATTTGATTTTAGTATCGGATACTAAGATTTTAAATACGTGACACTATCCACTAAAAAGACAAAATAAAAAAAAAGGTTTATGAAAACACGATAGACAAATGGAGTAAATAATTGGGGAACAACACTGAAGAGCAGGAAAGGAATAAAAAAGAAGAAAGCACATGGCTACAATGTATGATGTCATCCACAAATATGACTGGATCCTACTCTCCTTTGGTTACAACTTACAACATTCTGTTTTCTTTTTAATATTCTCTAAATTTTGACCTAATTTGAATAACTAAGACATGATGGATAAGTTAGGTATCCAAGTCATTTTCAACATTACCATTTCCCAGATTACCACTAAAAATGAAACACATCAACACCAATGTTAACAAGCAGCGCACTCACCAAAAAGAGACGAGAATTGTTTGCTGTGTACACTTTTTCAACGGCTCAAATTCAGAACGAAATAAAATGACTGCATGCCAACTACAATTCTTTAGGCTAACCAAAGAATGAAGATGCAAAAAAAAATGGGTACAATGTTGACTCTATGCTCTTACATGACATTCAAGTTTGGTCACCTATCAACTTTAGTTTGAGCACCCATTTCATCACTAAAGATTCTCAACAAATGGCATTATCGTATAAGAAAAGAAAGAAGAAGAATCAATACTAATTCTAGAAAAAGAAAAGCTAATTCATTCAGAGGTGAGGTCTACTACATTAACTCTTCGAAACAAATAAGCTAGACAGATATTAAGCTGGCAGCAGAAAACGAACTCCAAGAGAAGTGATATAAATGTTGCTTTTAATTTTTTACAAATCAAGGTTAAAGGANGCACTTAATAAAAAATAACTTGGCGCATCCTTTACTTTTGTTATAGCTTACACGTACGGTAACCTATTATGATATCGTATCAACAAGAAAATGACTTAAATATACGGAGTTATCTTATGGGTAATCATATTAGTTATCTTAACATAATTTTCTCTACATAAATCACCTGCNATATATGCAAAGTAGGACAAGTAGTTTGTCTAATCTTGTATTATTTCTATCAAAAAGTATATTAAAGAATAATTAAGAGAAAAAGCATCTCTTTATAGGATTTGCTTTAGACAAAAGCAGGGTTTACATATATATTATTCCCCTTATTCGTTCCTTGTGGATCATTTAACCCCATACCAGGCTACTACTACAAAGTAGAGAACTCAAGCTTTTTTGCTTTTATTCTTTTTTCAGGTAATATATGTTAATGGACATTACTAACGGATATAAATGGCTCTAGTTGGTCCACATGACTACAACAAACATATATATGACCGTAGACAACGATAGCATCCAAAGACCAAAATAACGACCGTAAGACTGAAGTACACGTGATGTGTGACAGTAGATATGGGTACGAAATTTGATTTTAGTATCGGATACTAAGATTTTAAATACGTGACACTATCCACTAAAAAGACAAAAAAAAAAAAAAGGTTTATGAAAACACGATAGACAAATGGAGTAAATAATTGGGGAACAACACTGAAGAGCAGGAAAGGAATAAAAAAGAAGAAAGCACATGGCTACAATGTATGATGTCATCCACAAATATGACTGGATCCTACTCTCCTTTGGTTACAACTTACAACATTCTGTTTTCTTTTTAATATTCTCTAAATTTTGACCTAATTTGAATAACTAAGACATGATGGATAAGTTAGGTATCCAAGTCATTTTCAACATTACCATTTCCCAGATTACCACTAAAAATGAAACACATCAACACCAATGTTAACAAGCAGCGCACTCACCAAAAAGAGACGAGAATTGTTTGCTGTGTACACTTTTTCAACGGCTCAAATTCAGAACGAAATAAAATGACTGCATGCCAACTACAATTCTTTAGGCTAACCAAAGAATGAAGATGCAAAAAAAAAATGGGTACAATGTTGACTCTATGCTCCACATGACATTCAAGTTTGGTCACCTATCAACTTTAGTTTGAGCACCCATTTCATCACTAAAGATTCTCAACAAATGGCATTATCGTATAAGAAAAGAAAGAAGAAGAATCAACACTAATTCTAGAAAAAGAAAAGCTAATTCATTCAGAGGTGAGGTCTACTACATTAACTCTTCGAAACAAATAAGCTAGACAGATATTAAGCTGGCAGCAGAAAACGAACTCCAAGTGAAGTGATATAAATGTTGCTTTTAATTTTTTACAAATCAAGGTTAAAGGAAATGATTGAGTACAATTTACAATGGTAATTTAGACGGAGTACCTGCTTCACGTGGATATTTTTTTGGGGTGGAGTGATCTTTACGACAAACAACCGTTGTCCTCTGTCCGTATGGGCTATGTGAATCCACTGCAGCGCATTGTGACACAGCAAAATTTATTCCAAGCAAGCATATTTGACAAGTCCGATTATCGAAAACTATAAACAAGAAATGTAAATCATTTTATCCATAATTGCGCTGCAGGTTTCCTGGTAGTTCCAAACTCTTACCACACTTTTCTACCTTATGTCTACTAATTCATCCAAATATCACAGCTTTCTATTTTCCCCGAATTTCGTAGGCTTATATTATTAATAAAAGTTTTATTCTAGCATATAATTATATGAAACCAAACATTTCCCAGCTTAGCAAGAGATGCATCAGGAGTAACCAAGATAACAAGGGTTATCCTCTTCTGTAGCATTGTTATAACGTTCACTTTCAATAAAGTACAATAACGTATTTATTCCCTCCTATGATATAATGCCAGACATGTAAGTGTCTTCAGCTAAACTTGTTAACATATATATAAGCCAAAAGAAAACATACCTGGACTAATTTGTAATATGGAACCACCCAACATACGAACTGCATTTTCTGCATTTTGAACTTCCTCCTGTTTTTTTGACAAAACCATGAAACATTTAGGTTAAAAGAACGGATGCAGAAAACATAACGGCTTCAAAAACATAAATCGAAAACAATATGTCACAAATGAGAACTCCTACCATAGGGTCATGACCCTTAGCAGCTACAAACAATCCACCAACCCGAACCAGAGGAAGACAGTATTCAGCTGAAAAAATCATAACAAACAACTTAGATTCACTCTGACCACTAGCACTACCATGCTTGAACTTGTAACAAAAATACCTAAAACTCTCATCTCCGCAACAGCTCTTGCAATAGCCAAATCAAACTTCTCTCTATACATAACATCGTGCCCACAACTCTGTTCTATAACAAAAGTAAGACAATATAATTCAGAGTCACCTTACTGGCGATTATGTCACAAAAGAATTACACAAATAGGAGCACAGCTAGGGAGTGAGATTTATTTAGCAGTCCCGGATTACGAGAAGTGTTTTTCTCAATCATGAATCATAATTTCCAACAGAAGCTTTATATAAAAGTGTAGTTCGAGAAAATAACATTCATTAACAGATCAACATCAAATATACTCCAATTTTACAGTCTAATCCAAGGATTTGATTGAACCATTAACAAATTATCATCTCAGGAAAGTCTCTCAGCTGTTTCTTGCATGTAGAGGATTAAGTTAAGTTGTCAGCTAAACATACAAAAAACAGAGTTACTCCAGAACGTCAGAAACTGCATCTAAGTTGAGATACCATAGATACTAGCGAATCCAAGAGTAGGAGTAGCCAACTAAACTAGTGAACCAACTATTACAGAAACTCATCCAAAAATTGGAAGAGGATAAAACTATACCTCTGCTCTGCCCCTTACAATTTTCACATTTGTAAGCCCGGTGACATCCACAACGTGCTCCAAGAAAACACAGCGCTTATTTATAGACTCCAGTAGAGTAACTCGCCAATCTGAAATACAAGAACTTAGCTTATTACTAATCTGGAACACCATAACAAGCATAAACATATCTGAAGCTAATGAGGAGCACCTGGACGAGCAATAGCTAGAACCAACCCAGGAAGACCAGCCCCGCTTCCAACATCAATTAAATTGATTTGATCAAACAAGTCATTGGAATGCAAGTTGTAAGACGTCTTTATAGGAGGCAATATCGCAAGAGAATCTTCGATATGTCTCTCCATTACTTCTTCAGCTTCTTTAGTTGCTGTAAGATTCATCTTCTGCACATTCACAATGCCAATTCAAACCCACAGAGCACCATTGACATAAGGACTTACAACGAACACTTGGTGGGCAATAAGCTTAAAAGCTTTCAATTTGATAGAAAAGCACGAATCTTTTGCAGACAAGTAATGCTCGAGAATGATTCCAAAGATCCCAACAAGTTAATTCAGCAAAAAGGTCAAGAGAGAGAGAGAGAGGTAGAGATAGACCTGGTTCCATTGGAGAAGGGTGTCGACGTAGAGATGGATTTGGTCTTTTTGGCTAGGACTGAGGCTTTTGAAACATGATGTTGTTGTGCTGGCGGCGACATTAGTGAAGGCGTTGGAGTGAAACCTCCTCCGAAGAAAAGTGTGCGATTTGGTGCATGGAAGGTGTTTGATTAAATGCCCCAGAGAGAAAACATGTGAGACGCTCTGCATTTTTTTGTTTTTGGTTTTTCCACAAATTTGCGGGAATGATGGAGTTGTGTAATGTTTTAATTTATCCAGTTGATAAGATTTGGTTAATTATACAAAAAAAAATGAACATAATTCTTTAGGTATAAGACATTATTATGTGGTTCTGGGGGAATAAATACTACAACCTTATATTCTAAAATGTATTTTTATAACATTAGTAAAAAAACTTGGCTAACCTTTACAAGAAAACAATACCGAATAGAAGACTCTACAGTTTCAAATTTGCTGTGAAATGTTCATATATAAGGGGCTTTGTATCAAATACATACAAACGCTCACACTCACATAAAGATAAAGCTGGTAAGGTAAAGAAGAATACTATGAAACTCCAAACTGGTTTTGGTGTTTGTAAACAATTCAATGAGTATCAATGTGAAGAGAATTCACATCTTGCACGCCTTGCTTTCACCACATGTCTCAACCTGCAAACACAAGTTACATCGTCGACCGGTTTCTCCGAGTAAGAGATTGCAGTTGGAAATTGATAGAATTGAATGTTTTACTTTGTACACTACCTTATCTTTCTTTCTTGCTTCAAGAATAGCTTCTAAAGATGGCCTCCCTAATCAACAATTCGACGCATAAATAATCAAATAAGCTTAACAAAAAGTTTAAACATTTTGCAAGTCGTTGTATATACCTGTGACCTGAAGACGATATTTAGCCCAAACATCATACACAGCATCAGCTAACTTCCCTATCTGCGAGTAAATCACGCGTTATCCCATTAACACAAAACAAGACACAAACAGAGCGAGAAAGATTCTCTTGGATTCAATATTGCAAGAGAGAGAGAAGCTTACTGGTTCATATTTGGTGATAGAGTAAACCCATCCAAGCCCAACCTCTTCATACAGTCTCCTAAATGCCTGAAAACGTTAAACCAAATTGTAAATACAGTCAGAAACAATGGAAATGGATTAGACTTAACTTAACAATGATGCAATAAGCTTACCTCCACACCCTTAACCACATTACCATCAGACTGAATGGCATGGATTTGCCCCATTACCTAATAAAGATCTTGATCAAATCCGAAATCTCAACACCAAAACAGAGAATGAAACAAATTGAACCATATTAAAATATCAACAATTTTACTGTTTTGTAATCAAGCCCTTGGTTATCTTCCGGTGAATAATCGCTGGAACTTATGTCCACAAACTTAATAGTACCATATTTTTCATTCCTTTCCAGAAGCATATTCACCTTAAATTTGTCAAAATAAACAAGAAAATAATTCAGTTTCAAGAAACTCTTCAAATGAATGAATATAACAGCATAAACAAGAAACATAGTCATATATATATATTATTAGAGACCTCACGCATACAGAGAGGACAATCACCATCGTAAAGCATTTTGATTTTCCAATTCTGAGGTTTTGAGAGATCATCTCTGTTCTTCAATGGTGTTGTAATAACAGGATCAGTACTTGCTCCTCCTTGTATCGCCCTAACTTGATATTTAAACCCTACAAGTTAAAAAAAAAAAAAAAAATTCCGTGATCAATGTAAATTGTTCTGTATCTGAAAGAATCCAATATATATGTTAATCTATCTTAGGACAGTGCATGTAATAATATGTACCTGTAGGGATGATTCTAGGATTGAAACTGGGACTGAAATGGTTTGATAATGATCGAAGAGAAGGGTTTCTTCGGTGCTTCCATATTGTAGATGCAGCAGCAACAGCAGCTCCTCTCGTTGCCATTTTTTTTTCTTCAATGGAATTTGATTTTGCTTTTTTTTTTTTTGTTATGTTGTGGTAATTTATACCGGAGGCGTTAAGTTTTACGGTGCGGAGCGGTGCACGTGGCATTATTGTCTCCTTTAATTTTTTATTTGTATGCCCGTTTGGGACAACCGTGGAGAATGGTTGCATCGAGCGTGTCCGTGTACGGGTCAAGGTCGGTCGCTCATGAGGAACGAGCTAGGAATATTATGATTTATGAGGGATTTAATATATTTTTAAGCTAATTCAAGTTTTTTAAAAATTTATTAGCTGCGATGTTTTCATGTTTTTTTGTACTAATTTCATAGCTGGTTTGATGGTGACTTTTGCATTAAGAAATGGCGACCCCATTAAGTTTACTTCACTTTTTTTTCTATGTTTATTTATTTGAAAACTATATTAATCATAAGCCCAATAACATTTATGATAATTTTAATTGTTGGAAAATACTTGGATTCATCCCTAGTGGTGAATCATTTTATTTACCCTCTCTTATTTTATTCAATTAAACTTTATCACCTAATAAAAGCTAGCAAAAACAAATAAAATTAAAATTTAATACTATTCATATAAGAAACTAATAACATATTACAAATTTTGATTTTACAAAATTAAATGTCGGGTTGGATTTATTAAAAACTGTATATCATCTAGATTTTACAAATTAAACGATGTTATAACTTAATTTGAGTTTATAAATGAGGATTAATGTACAAAGAAAACTACAAAATGGAGTAAGATTGCAATGATAAGGATGGGGAAAGAGAGAGGAGAGAAATGTCATGAAGAATTTAAAGTTGAGGTTTGCACTTTAACCATCGTAATCTTGTAGTTCCTTATGGATAATACCTCTAAGGAAACACGAGGTTATTGGTTTACCGATACAGGCATCTATTCCACGGGGAAGGGTTGAAACCCCTTATGTTTTTATTTGTTGTCTTCTCTTTTACATCACTTTTTTTTTTTTGCTAATTGTTTGCTTATTATTTGCTTTATGTTTGCTTAGTAAAGTAAATTATGTATATTTAAGTTGTGCAATATAAGTCTAAATACAAGCTTTGAATGTATTGCAAATCAAAGGTAAAAGTCGACCTATACTAGCTGTTATCATTCACTCTTCTTTAACACCCTCACTCACTTCATATGTTTGCTTGGATAGTTGTCATAAACAAGTTTGAATAAGTTATTGGTATTTTGTATCAATCACAATCAAATCATATACACATCTTCATATTGATCATCATCACTCCGATCTCTTAATTACTTTATTGTAATTTATAAGTTTTTATATAATATATTAAAAAAGAAAAATATTTGGGCTCACTGGTAAACCTTTAAATTCACCTCTTTCTTTTGGTCAATTAGAATTGGCTAACTAATAAAATTAAATAAGACAAAATATTAATAATATCCATATAAAAAAAATAACCAATCATTGGATTTTGATTTTACAAAGTTATACATCGGTTTGAGTTTATAAATAAGGATTTAGTGTTTAGATTTTATAGTTAAATAATATTATATGGCAATTTGAATTTATAAATAAAGATTTAAGGTTTAAAATTTTACAATTAAATGAGATTATATGTCATATTTAACGTCAATAAAAATGACAACAAGATATTTCCTTGTGTTTTGTCCTCCCTCGCACAGTTCCGACAATCGATATCACTTCCTGAAAGGTCACTCAACCTGAAATACTCAAGAATAAGTACGCTTAACTCTGGAGTTCTCTCAGGATCATTGTCCGAAACGATAACTGCACCGTTACCCCTGATGATGTGAGCCCACTCGACTCCACACTGTCTGAGTTTGGCTCTGATATCAAACTGAAATGCTCCAACCGTCTACTCTCTTAGTGGACTCCATGTACACTCCCGGTCCATGGACTCACCTTCCTAAAAGGACCCTACATCCACTCCTAGCCCATGGGTACTGTAGTGACCCGCACCAAATGGTACGGGCCGGACAAGAAAAACTTGATGAAAGGACTCGGAAAGAACTCAGAAAGATAGAGAAAGAAAAACCTTGGTGAACTGACTGAGGGACCAGATTTGTTGGTGTAACCTCGGACAGATCACATGCGGTTGTCATCATGGTATCTTTCTCGAGCCGGTCTGCGGTTTGTCCGACCGTAGGACGGTTCGGGGGCGTTACAACGGTGGTATCAGAGTGGGCTTGATGCTCATGGACATTTGGGCTTTTCAATCGGTTTTATCGAGTAAATGTGTCGCAAACAGCATCTTAAAAACCGGTTGTTGCTTGTTTGGTTTTAAGTGAACCTTAGACTTAACTAGTAGCTTCCTTGTTGTGGTGCAGATGTCTTTAGGTAGCGTGAATGGTGGGAATGGTTTAGGAGGACAAGGTCTATGGCAGGAGGAGCCAAGTCACTGTAATGGGTATCTTTCGACTGAGTCAGAGAGTACACATGCGACCATAGACCCAGATAATTGGTGTCTTGATGGGTTGCTGGATGGTTTTGAGGAGGTAGACCAATCTATTGCGTCTGATCCTTCTGAGTGTTTGGAGGAGGATAAGAATGGGGAGAATGGTTGGGATGATCAGTCAACTTCAAGGGAGTTTGAAGTGCCGAGCCAGATCCAGATCACTTTGGATGGACGTGGTATGACTATGACAGTACCAGATGAGGTACCGGTAGAGGAATGGGAAGAGACCAGGAACCGAGTCCTGGATATGTTATTGGAGATAATGGAAGAGGCAAGTGATGAGAACAATGTTGGAGTCGAGACCAATGTTAGTGTTGAGACCAATGACGAAGGTGAGACCAATGTAAGAGCTGAGGAAGCCGACTGTGATGGGGTCCCTAGTTTGAGTGATATTGACCAGGAGGAATATTTGGAAGTCCTGGAAGTCTTGTCAAGCGATGAAGAGGGGATACCGACCCTTACAAATGAAGTAAAGAGGAGACCAAGGGTGGCACCTAGTGAAGAATCGGTCGAGGGAGTGTCTTGATCAGAATCGGAAGCCGACCTAATATCAGTACAGAGACCAGTTCGCGAGGAACCGGTACATGACCTAAGGCCGACGTCGAGTCAAGTCTGAGACGGACCAGATAAAAGTATGGAGTTGCGAGTGATTGAGAACCGAAGAGAAGAGACTAGGAGTAAAGGCCGATGGGATCCAATGCTGCTCGAATTTCAGTTGAACAATGAGGCATTGTCGAGCCGTTTAAGGGTGGTCGAGACCGAACCGGAAGATGGTCGTGAACGTATGGCCGAAACTGAACCGGGGGACGAACGTGTGCAAGTGGCCGAGACTGAACCAGAGAACAAACAGGTGCCAGTGGCTGAGACTGTAATGGAGGATGGCGGTACGAGGGTAACCGGTAGTGAACCAAGGGCTGACCAAGTGGGGACCGCCGAGAGTGAACCAAGTGATGGCCATTTGAACAGGACCGAAAACAAACCAAGTAGAGACCAGGTGGAGATAACATACCGAGTACCAAGGGATCCGATGATGGAGATGATTGAGGAGATGGCCGAGGATGGAAGGCTGAAAAGGGAACCTATCCGGTTGGAACCTGGACAAGGTAGCGAGAAACATTCAAGGTACATGGACGAGGGAGTAAGACCCATGAGGCACATTGAGATGCGGCCTTTGAGAGGGATGCCACGAACTCGAGCTCAGGCTAGGAAGTGTGTGACATACCCTTCCCGAGTTTATTTGAGGAACACGGCCTACTATGTGGCGTGTGGGGAGACATGCCATAGAACCGTCCATTGTTGGAGAGCAAACCTATACACTCCAAGGTCGGAGGATATGGTAGTGTGTTTGGAGTGTCGCGCGTTCGGACATCAAGGACAGGAGTGTCCGACCAGAACCGCGAGACCGGATGAGAGTGGACCAAGTGACGGTGGAACTCCAGTGCCTGCGGCCTCGACCTCTGTTATCCCTCCCACTAAACCAAGTACCGACCAGCCGCATGAACGATGTGAGTGTAACTGTAGGATGTGTAAGTTCCTGAGAGAACCCTATGCGCTTGTTAGCCATATATGTGTAGGGTTATGTGTAAACCTTTTCGGGGAAAGGTTGGAACTTGATTTTGGTTTTGTAATATTCTATCTAGGTCTTGAAAACTAGATATTGAATTCGGATAGCAAGCAGGATGAACCCTTATTTTTTTTTTGGTATAAGATATTAAGGGAAAGTTGTGCTAAGTCTTTAGCCATGTTGTGGTGTTGTTGTGTTGTGTGTGATTGATTGCTAATCCTTTTGTGTGTGATTGCTTGTTAATCCTTGTGTGTGATTGCTTGCTAATCATTTGGGTGTGAATGCTTGTATGGTAGTTTAAATTGCATATAGAATGCATAACTAACCATGAGTTTTACCTTGTTTTTGAGTTGGCATGATTGATTGAGGATTCACCTAAACATCAAAAAAGCGCGATCTGATAAGATGAAGACAGCACGAGATTGATCCAGGAGGGACAATCGAGTCAGTCAAAGTCGAACAAGAGAGAATGGTGTGAAAACTGCTAAGGCCAAATTCAAGGACATGTCGAAACGATTGGTCCAGGAAGGACAATCAGATTGGGAAAGAGGGAATTTGATGAGACTGTGTTGAGAATTGCGAAGACAAGCCAGAGAAAGTAAAGGCGGACCTAAGCAAATATGAGAGGGTGCAAAGAAACCAAGAAGTGGCAAAATAAGTCGAATCAAAAAAATCGACTAAGTGAAGAAAGAGGATGCAAGAAAATAATGAGGCGAAGAAAATAAAATAAGTTTTATGCAAAGTGGCAAGAACCAGTGAGGTTCCATTAAACCAACTCTAAGAGGGAGAATGGAGGAGTTTTGGCCAAGTAATGGGAACTCCGACTAAGTGTGGAGAATTCGAACCAGTGGAAAGAATTTTGACTGAGTAAAAAGAACTTCGGACTATGTGTGTAGCCGACTAAAGAAAATTCGGAGGTTATAAAACAAGGAGACAAGAGACGAATGAACCGGAGGGAACAAATTGTTGAGTAAAGATGTGGAATCAAAACAAACCGAAGGGGTTCAAGTTCTATGGCGTGCCAGCCAAGAAAAATGGGAAAGGTGAGATGGTATGGCGGACGTTAGAAGGACAAGGGGGTCCAAGGGAACCAAGACTACATAATGCAAGGTTACACAAAGTAGTTAAAGTGATTATGGTAAACTAAAGACGAGGAGAACAAAGAAGTAATCATGGTATCACGTGGTAGAGACAATAGTACTCCAGAAGGATTACAACACCAAACGTAAGATGGAGATGAAGAAGCTTTACGAATGACGCTAGCGGACGGTAAGAAAAATAAATAAATGGTGGAATGGATGTTAAGTCGGGAAGTTGACAAAAATACGACTCACGACGAGAAAACAATGAGGCTTGGCGGCAACCCAAAAGTATTGTCAAAGACCCAAGGAAGGGAAAATAATTCAAAGAATCATAGAACATTGTGATGGGGAATAGGTCAGCGGTGGTAACCGAGAGAGTAAAAGGAAGACACCGATGACAAGAAGTGCTATCACCACGGGAAGTGATGAGCAAGACATTAGAATTCGAGGACGAATTCTTTTAAGGGGGAAAGAATGTAGTTACCCGCACCAAGGGGTACGGGCCGGACAAGAAAAACTCGACGAAAGGATTCAAAAAGAACTCAGAAAGATAGAGAAAGAAACCTTGGTGAACTGATTGAGGGACCAGATTTGTTGGTGGAACCTCTGACGGATCACGTGCGGTTATCCTCATGGTAGCATTCTCGAGCCGGTCCGCGGTTTGTCAGGCCATAGGACGGTTCGGGGGCGTTACAGGTACATCCATATTCGACGGTTGATTTGCTACGTTCGGGAGGTTTTAAACTTGTTTACTGTCTTTACAAATCATCACATGATTTTTTCCTGTGTTTTGTCCTCACTAGCATGGTTCCGAAAATCACTTCTCGGAAAGTCATCCATTCTGAAACTAATCCAGCATAAGCACGCTTAATCTTGGAATTCTCTCCGAAACTTTGACCAAAAAGATAAATTGACTTTAGTGATATAGATGGTCAAATCAATTATTTTAAATCTCTTACCGCGTATCACACCCAACATGTATAATACTTATACAACATAGGTTATAGATAATCAACTCATAAAACATCAAATAAAAATTCAAAACTTAAACATTGATAATCAACTGATAAACATCATTAACTTAGACATGAAGGACCAATTGACAACGAATGTTTCTTAATATAATTGGAGGTTCCCTTCTTAAGTCAAATATTAGAGTTTTAAGTACTATGTAAACGTATATTTTATTTGTTAGCTAGATTAATCTATGCTCCAAAATTGTCAAATAATATAGAATATAATATTTCTTTAAGTTATGTTTAATATGAGGTCATCGCATATTGATAACATTAGCATACTAACACCAATAAAAGGTAAACTTTCCTAAATCAACTCCAATATAGTAATATATAACGGAAATACTTGTACAAGATACAATACAAAGATTTAGAATATTCTTTGTGTTAAGCTTCATAGATTTCACTTTGTAGATGGGCTTTGAGCATTTGACAATCTATGATATTTCGTCCCTAAGATAAACATCTTCTTCACCAAATTATCTCTAATATAAATTGACTGTAAATTTTGTTTTTACCGGTTAAATTTTTTTCAAACCACTTGTAAATAGAATCTAACATTTACATCAAGTTTGTCTCAAATATATGAATAGTAGATGATTTAGTAGAGATGATCAATTATCTAATGATCAGCTCAAGCACGCTTGATATGCTTTCGGTTACGTTTGTAACGCTTAACTTTTGACAATATCTATGTATTATTCTACTCAGAGAACTCATGAGTCTTCCAGTCAAAAAAACTGAATGATTGCTTTCAATTTTTGTAACTTTGATATCACACACTCCAATGGACCAGCTTTTGTCGTTTGCCTCTCACATGCTTTCCTATTTTCCAAACTAGATCCTCAAGCTCCGAAGCTTCTCGTCAATGTTCCAATAGTTTTAGAATTTTCTCAGCTTGAGCCTCCTTCTGATATGCTTTGCAAAGAGGGCTGCCATGATCTTGAGATTCTTGACCTTTCTTTCTCTTGCTTCTTCATGATCTGTAGCCATAGACATTGTTTCATCTCATTTAAAATCATTTACTAAATTAGTCCTTTGGCTAGTTTTGATCTTAGTAATCACACTTTACCTGATCTTCATTGTCAAGCTTCGTACTAGAGCTTATTGCTTCAACCATCTCTTGCTTATCTTCTGATCCCTTACTTTCTTTCTTCAACTTCGAACCCTTCCTTGCCATTAAACCCTTCATAACCTCTGAGTTCACCCAAAAAGAAGTTTCAAAACTTGTAGATTAGACCCCATCCAAAAAATGAAACAAAGAGTGAGGCAGCACAACATTCAAACTTCATACTGTTCTTCTGATGACATCAAAATTATTAAATTTCATTTCTTTTGATATGTGTATGTATTCTACAAATAAAAATAAAAAATAGTCATGAATATTTGTTTGATGTAATATTTAATACAACTAATTTGAGACACTTTCGAGAGACTAGAAACTGTATATTCTCTAAAGCTCTAAGCTCCTCCTTCATATCCTAGAATTAGAAGAGCAAGTGAGTAACGTATTTAATTTATATCAATTTATCAACAACAAAAATAAATGAAACGGACAAAAGCAAATAGTTCTTTTCAAATTAGGAAATACAAATTTAATATGAAATAGGCATCTTAATTATAGTCCTAATCTGTTATATATACCTTTGGTAGTGATGAGTCTATAGACGTGGCCAAGAACAAGCGTATCCGTTGGACGAAGGAGCTTGATCCTCGTCAGCCTAAGAGGGCCTCCATGACCAGTAGATGTGGCGGAGAGAGCAGTGGTAGAAATGAGAAGAGAAACACAGTGGCCAGGGTTCATCTTCATCACATAACTAGCTGAAACTGGACAAAATAACTTCTCTTCTTTCCCATTTGGGTGTTGTATCACGATTCTAGCTGTATCCACTGCTTGACAGTTTCCCATCTCTTTCTTGTTTTGTTTAGTTTGTAGAGAAAGCAGAAATGATTCTTTTTATCTTGAAGTGAAGGAATTAATGGAGATTTGGAAAAAGATTGGAATGAAGAATCTGTAACCGAAGCAAACACACAAGAAGAGCGTGAAAGGTAGTAACAGTCTTTAAATGTGTTTTGACTCGACCACGAGAGAGAATGAGTGCGGTCTTTGTCTTTGACGGTGGAGTCAAAATAATTACTGTCACCGCAGGCCAAATGAGTATTTCGGTTTACGACAATCACTCTAAATATTGTTTTCAATGATATATAACAAATTTACTTGTCTTACCCTTTAATCGTAATGTTAATTATAAGTTATGTATGTCCAAGAGTTAGCTGTCCTAATTATATTACGTTATTTTTTAGGTTCAAACAAATTTTAAAATGTAAGAAAGATAAACTGAAATTTCGTTATGAGGTTGAATATGATCGTTATTGAAATATACTAAATTTCAACCAATATCCTCAAAAAGAACAAATCCTAAGTTTTGATACATAGTAAATAGTTAATGGGAGAAATTAATGAAATGACATCTGAATACTTAATTATGATATTACTCGATATAGTACTAAGAAATATGAAATTGAAAATAACAAAACCAATTATAGTTTCGACAGTAAAAGATCTCTGAAAAAAAACAATTATTATACTAGACTTTTATTAAAAAATTTCATCCTATTTTCATATAAATTATACATAGATTTTTGGTAGTTTATAATAAAAATGCTATTGCATTTTCTGTAAATACGAATATATATAACCCTTATATATTTCCTTTACTTGCCTATCTTTTGTAACCTTCACTAAGCTTGTCAAACTTGCGTAAAAGAGTTTTTAATATAGAAATATGTGTATGTTTGATTTTCTAACTTCTCGAATACAATTTTTTAAATATTTTCCGTTTATGATTTTCATAAAGTTACATGCATTGTCTATCTTATAAGTCTGATCATTGCATGCTAACAAAGAGAAGAGAATAACGGCACGTCAAGCTGATATGGGACCCAACCCTTCTCAACAGTCCCCGAGGACCACGACAAATACTAAATGGTTATCCTATACTCCTATGTCCCTCATTTTCTATGAGTGAGTGTGTTTCTGTCACTTCTTTTTCTTTTTGTTCTCTTACCGCGAATGAGAAAGTGTTGATCCTTTCACCACTCTTTTTTTTTTTTTTTTCACTTTGGTCATATAGTTTTGAAAGCAGTGTGGTAACGAGGCATACAACTAAAGTTATTATTAGAATGACTAAAGAATAGAAGGAGAGAAATATTGATGATTACTAGATTCACCCCTCGGCCATCAAGATCTCGTTTGCCGTGACTTATAACCATCCACACTTCTAGAAATTTTTGGTTGATCAGTCTATATTTTCTCACAAAAAAATTAGTGACGGACGTACATTTTAAATCAGGCTCGAATAGTCCACACTTGTTTCATGTGACTAAGTAAATTGTTTTGTATTATGTCAAGTTTGTTGTTTTATGCTCTCCAATTGCTTACCCTCTTTTGTTTTACCTCACTAGAATTTATTTTTGTGTCATTTTAATTTACAATCAGAAGCTCCTATATATATGCATCGATTATGCGATCTCTTTTATTTTATTTTTGTGCTAAAATATACTTCTAGGAAACAAATATAAATCTAAAATAAGCAAATCTGAGAAGATAACAGATTATGTTGTCTGATGCAAGATTTGGGATTCCAAAAAAAAAAAAAAGTTGTGTAGGTGTCTCTGTTATAAGCCAGACTCAGAATAATAAAAAGAATGATGCGTCCTTTAGAAGAAAAAACCAACCAAGGAGCATAATTTGCTGCTAAAACTTTTGGGTAAGTCATCGGTAGATTAAGTTGCATGCTCATGCATGGCTTTACTCTATATATGTGATTCTATCTTGCCTCCATGATTTATAGTTTTCTGCTAAAAACATTCTCAAGAATTTAACCAAAAAACAATAAAATAAATAAATATTCTCAAGATATCAGTTATAAAGGTATTGATTTAAAACTAGAAAGTGCATAAGTTGAGTTACGTCTTCTCGACGACCTAACCTTTCTAACTTCTCTTTGACATTCATATGAATCATGAATACAATTTTTTTTTAAAAGTCGTAAAATTAAATGAATTATGGTCCAAGACAAGAATCATGGAAAGGAGTTTGTCAATATAGCTTAAAATGGATCATGTACGTGACATGGAGCTAACCTATTGCTTACTCCTATGCTGCATCTTGCCTAACTTTTGTCACTGGCCTAACTCTGCTTGTTTTTCAAGTTGTTTTATTTTTCTTTCCGACAAATACTATTCGGGTCACAATACAGAACCGTTTCGATGCTAATCGTGTAGAGGACATATTTTAAGTGATTGAACCAATATAAAATAGATTTGAGAAATTCCGGGATGACATCTGGAGAGCATTGACCGATTGACGTAAGTACTGAGATACTAAACTATTACGTAGGAACTAATATTTTTGATGATTAAGAAAGATAGAGAGATTAGGTGAAATAACAGAGTAAAATATATATATATTGTTTCGCACTTAACATTGTAGCTATGTATTTAAATTTTTTTTAGTCCGTTATTAATAATTTTTATTACAACATAAAAATGTATTAGGTAGAGGAAGGTCCAGAAAAATCAGAGGAACTTTGACGAGAACTTGAAGGAGGCAGAGGTTGTTTCATCGGTGAATGTTCTAATATGTTGCTACTATCTTCTTGTCCATGCCCATAAAAAGACCGTTGACCTGAACTTTGCAACAAATTTGAATAACTCCAATAATTCATAAGATCCTCTTCTTCTTTATTCGCCACCGTGTCAGCAGGTAAGGGAAGAGGAGGAGGAGGAGGAGGAGGAGGAGGAGGAAGAAGAAGCCTTACATCCTCGGGGAAATTAAGCTTTGCTTTACTTCCACGGAACCTGAGTGCAGCCTCGTCATAGGCTCTAGCAGCGGCCTCCGCTGTATCAAACGTCCCGAGCCATACCCTAGCGGCTTTATGTGGATCGCGTATCTCAGCCGCCCATTTTCCCCATGGTCTCTGCCTTACTCCCCTGTATCTCCTTCTTTTTCCCCCTATTTCGTCTGGTAATGCCTTGCTTGTGAATTCTTCTGTACAGAACAGCGATTGTTTTTTATGCTTTCAAGTTGANGTAAAATTAAATGAATTATGGTCCAAGACAAGAATCATGGAAAGGAATTTGTCAATATAGCTTAAAATGGATCATGTACGTGACATGGAGCTAACCTATTGCTTACTCCTATGCTGCATCTTGCCTAACTTTTGTCACTGGCCTAACTCTGCTTGTTTTTCAAGTTGTTTTATTTTTCTTTCCGACAAATACTATTCGGGTCACAATACAGAACCGTTTCGATGCTAATCGTGTAGAGGACATATTTTAAGTGATTGAACCAATATAAAATAGATTTGAGAAATTCCGGGATGACATCTGGAGAGCATTGACCGATTGACGTAAGTACTGAGATACTAAACTATTACGTAGGAACTAATATTTTTGATGATTAAGAAAGATAGAGAGATTAGGTGAAATAACAGAGTAAAATATATATATATTGTTTCGCACTTAACATTGTAGCTATGTATTTAAATTTTTTTTAGTCCGTTATTAATAATTTTTATTACAACATAAAAATGTATTAGGTAGAGGAAGGTCCAGAAAAATCAGAGGAACTTTGACGAGAACTTGAAGGAGGCAGAGGTTGTTTCATCGGTGAATGTTCTAATATGTTGCTACTATCTTCTTGTCCATGCCCATAAAAAGACCGTTGACCTGAACTTTGCAACAAATTTGAATAACTCCAATAATTCATAAGATCCTCTTCTTCTTTATTCGCCACCGTGTCAGCAGGTAAGGGAAGAGGAGGAGGAGGAGGAGGAGGAGGAGGAGGAAGAAGAAGCCTTACATCCTCGGGGAAATTAAGCTTTGCTTTACTTCCACGGAACCTGAGTGCAGCCTCGTCATAGGCTCTAGCAGCGGCCTCCGCTGTATCAAACGTCCCAAGCCATACCCTAGCGGCTTTATGTGGATCGCGTATCTCAGCCGCCCATTTTCCCCATGGTCTCTGCCTTACTCCCCTGTATCTCCTTCTTTTTCCCCCTATTTCGTCTGGTAATGCCTTGCTTGTGAATTCTTCTGTACAGAAGAGCGATTGTTTTTTATGCTTTCAAGTTGACAAACGTCAAAGAGAAACATCTAACCAAATAAAAATTGTATTTGAGATGTTAAGAACGGTTCATGAAAATATAACACGTAGACTCACCGATCGGACCAAGTGAAGAGTCTACCGGAGCGAATGATGAGGGAAGAGAAGAATCGATTCTGAGCCATCCTCTCTTATCTCCAGCCGAAGAGGAAGAAGATTGTGCCCTTTCAGCCTCAGTCTGAGAGCGACCAGAAACAACCTGTGTCAAGGCAGAGACCATGGCAGACATCTCCGTGCCAAACCTATTGAACCTATCAACCACAGGGTCATCTTCAAAATTGTAGACGTCATCAACCACAGGCTCAGTGGCCCTGGACTCTTCTTGTTCTCCTTGGTTTGCCACCTTGAGGAGCGACAAATAACACTACTATTATTTTTCCGAATATGGTCACTCTTTGGAGGCTTAGCTCATTTATATATGGAAATACCTTTCGCACAAACCACAAAACTATGTCATAAAATTACACATTAAATTAATTTTGTTAATACGTAAGTTATATAATTTGTGTGATTATTTGGGTGAGAAGCTAATGGGTAGAGAAATTATTTGGGCCTCCTCCTTAAGGACTCCATTGCCCAAGACTAGAGTATAGAGCTTTTCAAGAGGAGTTCTTGACATATTCCCCTCTCATTATTTTCTACCACGGATTTTTCTAGATTTACTCCCCTTGGTTTAAAATTATATTTGTTGGGTTTTGGTAACAGAAGAGTTGTAATAAAAAAAAAGTAATATTTTAAATTTTAAGATTAAAGCTGTAAATTTATAAATATGATATAGCATCATTATTCATTAATGGTTTGTGATAGTGTCAATGTTACTACTTTACTTTTCTGCTTATACCGTATAATGCATGTTATTAACAAAATATTTTTAATTATAAGAAGAATATTTAAATCCATTCTAATAGAAGTTATTCCCATTGTTTCAAAATATTAACTAATTCAAGAAAACATCTTCTCCGGGGTTGCAAATAATTGCTTATACTAGCTAGACAAATTCACGTTATTTTATAAAGATACTGACATCTCTTTTTCTTTTCGACAAGGTAACAAATAATAAAAGAAAAACAGAAAACGATGACATACAATATTTTTTGGGAAACATATTGATTTAAACTAGATAGTGCATGCTGTAATTAGATAATAAATTAATAAAGTTGCATATCCATATATTTTTCTTTGGAAAGAAAAAGGAAATGTATTGATCATGTAAAGAAAAATAAATATTGCATTCCAATCTTCCAGAAAAAAATTAACCAATAAAACAATCTCAAACAAAAGTAAACTAAATATGGAAAATTAAACGACGGTATGTGTTCTCATCGTCGTCTTCACCCACCAATAGCTTCGGTGGCTCCAACGGCAATGGCAAGAAGGTTCTCCATCTTGAATGTCATCGCCATGACTTTCTTGGCTGCCACATGTGTATTATTCCCGACCAAATCCTTCACCATGCTCGTGCTGTCGGTACAAACCATGACATCATAGTTTGCAGTTTCCGGCGATTCCTTGAGTTCCGAGGAAACGATCTTGAGAGAATTTACAACGCTCAAGTAGGCATCTTGACACGCCTTGAACTGCTTCTTCAGGTTCGGGTTATACTTTGCCGCATTTTCAATGAAACTAGCTGATTTTAGGGCGTAGGATGTGCCGAGGCGGAGCACGGCCTTAGCTAGTTCAAACTACAGATTAGAAAGAAAAAAAAAAGTTAAATAAGTGTCTATTATTAAGAATGCGACGTGAACATAATCGAAATCATACAAAAAAAAAACATAGATTTAATGACAGCTAGTACAATACTAAATTTGTTTCCAACATATATGACAAAGACCAAATTAAAAACTTAAACTTCGAAAATATGATATTAAATTTTTTCTTTAACTTTTGAAATTTAGAAGAAAACTAATGCAATGGTGAAAGTAATTAAAATATATAGTTGTGTACTAGATATTAGTACCTTGCCGGTGGCAGAAACCGCCGGAGGATAGGCTTTCAAAGTTTCAACGCAGAAGGTTTTGTTGCTGACATGCTCGCATATGTCGTCGATGTATTTTGTGGAATTTGAGGCCAAAGCAGAGCCTAAGACAAGTTGTAACAGAAGTGCTACAGAAACGAAGGCAAAACAATAGGAAGAAGAAGCCATCTCTCTTAAGTATTCAGATTTTTGTTTAACCTTTGTTTTGTTCGTGAATCGTGGCTATGGGGTAATTTATATATATCTTGAACGAATATAAGATAAACCCTACCTACCATTATTGCCTTATTCATCTGCTTCACAATTGGTAAGTACTAAAATAATTTATTACATGTTATTAATGTTCGATTTACTTGCTCTGTAAATTCTTGATTTACTTTCTCTTACATAGAAACTAAAATATATAGTGGATCAGGATATGTGGGCAATTAATATTGAGGATATCTTGTAAAGACGATACCATATGTTACACCAAATCTTATATAACAAGTGGAGATTTTTTTTTAACTTTGTCTAACAATGTCACATATGTCACATTTGACACTTTATTTTTGTGACACATGTCATTCTCATTAATTTTAAATTTAACATTCTATTTTTTTATTTGACTTTATTTTATTTGTATCTTATGTGGTGTATAGTTTGTTAAAGAAAGATAATTGTTATCTAGTTTCCTTTTAGATTTTTTTTCAACATTGTTACAAAAATATATTCATTCCATTTTTTAGTCTTAGCATCTAAAATATTTCATAATGAAATCATACACCATAATAACTAAAAAAAAATATTGATCAACCCAACTAAAAATATAAACAAATAGAAACCCAATAAAAATAGAAAATGATTTCATACTTTTAAAGTAAAACCTGAAACCAAATTAATTTATGATAAACTAATTTAAAAATATTGAAGATTTTCTAATATATATATATATATCACATTATATTCAATAATTATATATAATGTATTAAAGACACAACTCAAATTTGTTTTTAATAGTATTCTATCAGTTACAGTTTGACTGTCTTTAAAACATATTTACTAAAAAAATGGTATCATAACATAATTGTATTATCTCCCCCATGAAATAACAGAAAATATAGTTTCAAAATTAATTTATTGTTAATGACACTATTTATTTTAAAATGATTAGAAATAGAGACAATTTATAGAAGAAAAACATATTTATATTAAATTTGACACACTTTTATCTTCATCAATTTTATAAAAAAATATTAGTTAGACTTAGAGTATAAGATATTTGTTTTGTGATATTGTTTCAATAAATTATTTTAAAATTGACTTATAATATTATAAAATTATTTGATGTTAACTATTACTTTTATATATGAAAATAAAATTAATATATAAGACAACATAATTTATCTATCGAGGTAAGGTCTTACAAATTTTTTCTTAAAATACTTATCAGTTTTTTTTCCAAAAAAAAACAAACTATAAATAAATTAAATTATCTTAATTATTTTACGAACATAAAAAATTAATTAACTTTGTTGTAACTAATTGTCCAGTTACTATAAAATAGTTTCATACATTTCAAAGTAAAAACTGAAACCAAATTAATTTATGATAGACTAATTTAAAAATATAAAAGAGTTTCTAATATATAAAAAACTCACATTATATTCAATAATCATATATATAGTGTATTAAAGACACGACTCAAATTTGTATTTAATAGTAATTTATTAGTTACAGTTTGATTGTCTTTAAAACATATATACTAAAAAAAAACATAATGGCATCATAACATAATTGCTTTATCACCCTATGATAAACCAGAAAACAATAATTTCAAAATTTAATTTATTGTTAATTATACTATTTATATAAAAATGATTAGAAATAGAGACAATATATAGAAAATGAAAAATATATATTAAATTTCACACACTTTTCTTTTCATGATTTTTTATAAAAACTGGTTAAACTTATAGTATAAGATATTTGTTTTGTGATATCGTTTTAATAAATTATTTTAAAATTGATTTATCATATATAAAACTATTTTTTTGTTAACTATTACTTTTAGATGATGATAATAAAATTAATATATAGGACAACATAAAATTATCTATCAAAATAATTAAGTAAGAACTTACATTTTTCTTTCTAGACTACTTTCAGATTTTTATTTTCCAAAAAAGAAAAAATATAAAAAATATAATTTATCTTAACTATTTTACAAAAATATCATATATAGTTGACTTTACTATAAGTAATGGTCTTATCACTATAGCAACATACTGTTTAAATAATTTCAACAATATATTGTAATCAAAAATATTTAGTAATATATACTTTAACTTTTTTTTTTCATGATCCTTCTATGAAACACTATATAACATATATAAATTAGAAATTGTAGTTGAACCGTAGTATTATGAATATTATTTTTTAAAACATATATTAACAATTACATATATTATACATTTCATATATAATTGAACAAAATTTTTATTTTATATTTCAAGTTAATATTGTATATATAAACCATGCATCGTGTGGGCTACTTTCTAGTATCGTGGTAGTATTGTAACATGCAAATTTTTCTACCTAGCTATAGTAATAGTATATATAGGAATCGCTTCTTTCTCCTTTTTCTCTTTTCGAAATGTTATCATTTAATTAGTTCCAAAGCAAAGTGAAACTCGTCTTCGTGTACATTACAAAGACAGAATTTTCTCCCATACTATTTGCAAGACAATTTCTATTATTTCTAAAAGTACCAAACTAAATATATAGAAAAAAATATCAAAGGAGTGGTGACCAAGTTGTAGTACAATGGGGTTGGTTCCATTGTGTGTCTCGAATTTAATTTCTCTATGGGACGTAGAAGCATTAATTAAATCAGAATATACTAAAGACGACCGGCTCCGGAACTCCCACGATTTAACAATATAAAAAAGAAAATTCTGAATTGATTTAACATTTAACTAAATATTACATTTTCTTCATATGGTATGTGGTTCGCTACGACCACTAGAGACCATAACACTAAACCTCTTCTACATAAGGGAAACCTTAGAGGCCTAAACTTTCTTCGAGCAAAATGAGCAATAGTTTGGAAGCTTAATTTTGGAGCTCAGCTTCACGCTTTGGAATCGGAAGCTTTCAAAAGCTTTTGGAATTTTATTTCTGTGACATTTCAATAAATCTGTTTTGGAAGTTTATAGTTCCGTTTTTAAGCTTGCGCTTCCAGTTTCAGTATTTGATATAACAAATAAATAAATAAAAAGATACCATCATTTTCAAAAGTTTTCTTATCAAAGAATTTTGAAGAACTAATTTTATGTTTTATAATTTTGGTCTTTGATTTTTTTAAAATCATGCTTTGAAAAGTTAAAGTAGCATTAGCACGAAAGCTACTTAAGTCATTTTATGTGGTTCATTATATTTTTTAAATTGACCTATTGTTTAATGTTTTATTATTCTTATTATATATAAATTCGCTTTTCATTCTTTAATAAATACCGCTTGCAAGGTTCTAAATGTTTTGCTTTTACGTACTTTCTTCTGATTCTATTGTAACGTTGTCTGCATGTTTTCGGAAAAATCAGTTGGTACTGATTCGCATCACCTCCAATTCCCAACTATGGGCTTCTTTCATCTATGTCTTCTTTGTAATGGGATGGATAATTCAGATTAGGTTTTAAATATTACTGTGTTTTTCTTTGAAAAATGCCATATAGTGTTTTTGTATTGCCGACAAAAAAAAAAGTGTTTTTGTATTTTATTTTCTAATGCATTAATAGACAACCATTTTCTGAAAAGAACAAAAGAACTAAACATTAAAGTTTAATATTGTATTTTCAGCCAAGATATTATTTATACAATTATACTGTATCCAATAGAATTCTTCTTCATGATGAATTTCCTGTGATCTTTTTTTTTTTAATCCGAGGGATCTCATTTTGGTAGAAACGCTTCTCAGTTAATAATGATATATTTAAGTCATTTGCAAAAATGAGCTTTTGGAAATTATATCATATATTAAATACTTTCAACCTTTTGCAATTATATTATGTAAACTATATATTTTATTAAGACAAGCCGAATGGTACATGCATGTTCTCATCTTCGCGTTCGTCTTCACCCGCCGATTGCTTGTGTGGCTGCAACACCAAGAGGAAGGAGCTTCTTCATTTGCATTGTCATGTCAATGAGAGTCTTCGAAGACACGTCTTTGTTTTTACCGATCAAATTCATCACTTGGGTGATTTGGTCGGTACAAGTCATAACATCATGGTTTGCGGTACGTGGAGAGACTCTGAGTTCTTGAAAGGCTTTTCCGAGAGAGTATCCCATAGTTCTATAGGTATCACGGCACGTCTCGAACTGTGTCTTTAAACTCGGGTCCTTTTATGCTGTGAGTAGTGCAAAACGCATTGTCTTCTGGACATGGGGTACGAGAAGGCCGCTGATCACGACTTCTGCAAGTGTGACCTGTAGATTAATAGATAATTTGTTTGAAACTTCATACCAAATAACTAAGAAAATATATGTTTGCATTATGGGTTAGATATTACCGAGCTTCCGGCATACATCGCCCAACGAAAACCAGTCAACGTTTGCCAGCAGAAGGGTTTGTCGTCAATAGATGACATCTGGCATAATTTGTCGATGTATTGTGTAGAGTTTAAGGGCAAGGCCGAAGCGGGGGCTACGAGAAATTGTAACAAAAGTGCCGCTGAAACGACGAAGAAACAATGAGAGGAAGAAGCCATTTCTTTCTCTCTCCCAGGGAGTTTTATTTCTCTCAACGGCCTCTGTAAAGATTCAAGTTTTGGATTTACTTTTTGATGTTGTGATTATAATTTCAAGTATGTATATACACATACTTATAGTTTTGTTGCCATCTTTATTTTTATTTTTTTAATTGACTAGAATTTTATTTTCTTTCATTTTCATTGTATGCAAAAATCTGATTAATGAGAGTAATATATTTTCCTTATTTTTGGTTTTAGTAAAAACTTTGTTGACTAGGTTTATTTACTTGTAGTTTTTTTTGGTCACGAATTGTTTTGGTAACACCATAATCTATATTATGATTATTCTAAAACCAAAAACCAAACTTATCTTAACACATAAAATAAACTGAAAATATCAAACTAAATATATTTAAAATTTTACTAAATATTTAGAATAACTTACTATTGTTTTGTATATGATAACTTACGATTGTTTTGTATGTGATAACTTAGGATTGTTTTGTATGTGATAACATGCGATTGTTTAGTTTGTGATAACTTCCTTGTTTAGTTTGTGATAACTTGGGATTGTTTAGTTTGTGATAACTTGCAATTGTTTAGTATGTGATCCATTGTTTTCTTTTGTATGTTTGTAACTTGTCGTTTGTTGTTTTGTTTTTAGGTTGCTCCGAAGAAGAAAAACAGAATTTTTGGGGTTGGTTCTCTGCAGTTTGAAGCGTCCTCTACCACTAGCTGTCCGCAACCTCTGTTTCCAGCTAATGATCCGGTTATCTTGGCTCAGAAGCTTGCTGCCGCTGAGGAATGCATTCAAACCCAGGCGACTCAAATCCAAACCCAGGCGAGTCAAATCCATGAAAGTAGTCAAAGAATGCATAGCTATGATGCATACTTTGACTATCTCGCGGAAAAGGATCCTGAGTTTGCTGCCAAGTTTCGATACCCGACCAACCAACAAGGGAGCAACCCAGAAGGCACCAACCAGGAAGGCACCAACCCAGAGGGCAACACAGGTGAAACGGGAGCAGCTGGTAGCCAAACTGGGACCAGAAACGTGACCTCTCTCTCTCAATCCTTTTAAGAACTCTTCTCACTTTGTTCTGATATCCCACTTAAACATGACTTTTGTTTTGTAATATTTATGTTTTATTCTATTTTGAATTTTCAATTCTGTTCTTCTTATTATTATTCTTTTTTAACATCTAAAACATTATTCACAAAAAAAAAATCAAACATAAAAATGGTAAAAGAAAAAAAAATTAAAAATGAAGAATTGCTACAAAATTAGCGAATACCAACAATACTAGGCAGATGGACGTCGCAAAGTAGTCGCAAAATTTGCGACGGATCGAACATTGCGATGGAAAAAAGTCCTCGCAATTTGCTTGACAATTGCGAGTACAACCGTCTCTCGCAATGTGCGTGGGATTTGCGAGGAATATATCCCTCGCACATTGCGTTAGATTTGCGAGGGAAAATATCCCTCGCAAAATTTGCGAGGGAATTGCGATGTCAGCTTATTTGCGAGAAGCGATTTGCGAGGAATAGTTGTGTCTCGCAAATCCCTTGCGACTGTCGATTTGCGAGGGAATTGCGATGGATTCTTCCATCGCAAATCGACTGTTTTCTTGTAGTGAATACAGTAGGTGGTGACCTAGTGGTACTACAAAGGGGTTGGTTCCCTTGTGTCCTGAGTTCAATTCCTCTTTGGGATGGAGATGCATTATTTATATCGGAATGGAATAAAAACCGGCTCCGGAAGTCACTATATCCAATAGAATTCTTCTTTTTGATATTACTTCCTTTGAATTTTGCTTTTTAAATCCAAGATATCTCTTTTTGGTAGAGACACTTCTCAGTTAATAATAACTTTTATGTCACTTGCAAATATGAACTTTTGAAAAAATGATATCATATATGAAAATACTTTTCAACCTTTAGCCTGCAATCATATTATATAGTATGTATTAAAATATATAGTTTTTAATCATATATTAAGACAAGCTCAATGGTATATGTTCTCATCTTTGTCTTCACCCGCCAAGAGCTTGTGTGGCTGCAACGCCGAGAGGAAGGAGCTTCTTCATTTGCATTGTCATATAAATGAGAGTCTTTGAAACCACTTCTTGGTTTTTCCCGATCAGATTCATCACTTGGGTAATTTGGTCGGTACAAGTCATAACATCATAGGTTGCGGTACGTGGAAAGAGCCTGAGTTCTCCAAAGGCATTCTCGAGAGAGTATACAATAGTTCTATAGGTCTCATGGCACTACTGGAACTGTGTCTTAAAACTCGGTTCCGTTTTTGCTGTGATTAGTACAAAACGCATTGTCTTCTCGACTTGGGGTATGAGAAGGCCGCTGATCACGATTTCTGCAAGTGTAACCTGTAGATTAGATGATAAATGTTTTTAAACTTCATACCAAAAAAGAAAAGAAGATAAATGTTTGAAATTACGTACTATGTACGTAAATATTATTTCTAAAATTTTTGCATTATGAATGTGGTTCTCAAAAACATAGTTGCACTTGATAAAAATATGTTTTTTTTTTTAATGTTACCAAGTTCCAACATTTGTTGTTTGAGTACTATTCTATTATTTATGTGATATTTGTATTTTTGAAAATCCACGATTGTTAAAACTCTTTTTTTTATGAAAAATATTTTCAAAAATTCAAATAAAAACTCTTACATGTTAACGTGTGATTAAAAATATAAAACTGAAAACTAATTTAGGGTTAGATATAATACTATTACCGAGTCTTCGGCATAAAGGGCACCAGGATAGGTAGTCAACGTTTGCAAGCAGAAGATTTTGTCGTCAATAGATGACATCTGACATAATTTGTCGATGTATTGTGTGGAGTTTAAGGGCAAGGCCGAAGCAGGGGCTACAAGAAATTGTAACAGAAGTACCACTGAAACGACGAATAAACAATGAGAGGAATAAGCCATTTCTCTCAAACTCATCGTGAAGATTCAACTTTTGGATTCTCTTCTTTTTGATGTTGTGATTATGGTTTATACCTTTTAAGTATATATACACGTACATATTACTCATGACTCTGTTGCCCAGCTTTACTATAAAAAAAATCTGACTAGTCTGTTGAGATTATTACACTTTCCTGATTTTTGATTTAGTATACACCTTGTTGACTAGATTTATTTACTTGTACTTTTTTGGTCAAGAATTCTTTTAATATATATCTAGTTTTAAATGTAAAATTGAATAGTATTCTTGTCCATAATCAAAAAGCTATTAAAAGAATTATTCATTTTTTAACTGCCTAAATATATAATAGGACAAATAGTTTCTTAGTGCCAAATTAGCAACTTTTGGATCTTTGATGAAAAACGGAAATGGCTTTCGTGATGGCTTTTGTGTATGTTTGGCACGTACGTACATTTTACTTTAGTTTTCTTTACTTGTTTTGCCTTTCGAAATTAGATTCAAACTAATCATTCTATAGATATGCCTTGTTCAGATTCAAATGCCTTGTTCATGTCAAATTTGGTGTGTCGACCCACGAGATTTATTTATCGCATTAGCAGCCCCTCTTTATCAATATGTTTTCAACAATTTTGATAGTTACCTTATACTATTAGATTTATCACAATTTCGTGTCCCGCTAGCTCCAGAAAAATGTTCTCCAAATCTCTTAAATCGCACGCACAGTATGAGTAATGATCGGATTTGTTGTGTATGGATTTCACGGTGTTTAATATTACAGAACTTGTCTTAGTTTAGTTAAAGTGGCATTTTTCCATAAGGATCCCCTATAATCTTGCTGGTTATATAATATATGTCTTCAAGGAGATCTTCAAGCTTCCTTGCTTAACAAGAATATTACTCTTGCTACCTCATCCCCACAGGCCACAGTACTGCCATCAGCTTGACAGCAACCTAAGGTTTAATCACTTGTTTCCAATGAAGATATCAGCTTTCATGTGACATATACGTACTCCAGAAATTGTTCACACAAATAAAACAAAATAAGTATAATTCTGTAAAGGTCAACAACTGATAAGTACATACGTATTCCAAAGTGACTATGATCCTATGGTACTCTCTCTTTCAAAAATAATTTCTTTGCATATGTTTGTTGGGTAATTTTCATTTTGGTACAAACAACAATAATGATACATCTTACTCCTCCTACTTTCGAACTGCCATATATCTATCCTTTTAATGTGGGATCGAGGTATGCAACCTCGTGACGCAACTCGGATGAACCTTTTGAAATTATTTATATCATATATTAAAATAGTTTTCAACCTTATGCACTTATATAGTATACATTAAAACAGTTTTCAATCATATATAAAGACATGCCCAATGGTATATGTGCTCATCTTCTTCTTCACCCGCCAAGAACTTCTGTGGCTGCAACACCGAGACGAAGGAGCTTGTTCATTTGCACTGTCATCTCTATGAGAGTCTTGGAAGCCATGTCTTGGTTTTTACCGATCAAATTTATCACTTGAAATTGTGAATGTACCTTCCTTTCTTTCTTTCTTGCTTCAAGGTCTACAAGAGGATTTAAGATGATTTGAAACAATTGTTTTGTCAAACAAACATAAAAATTAGACTTGTTTATAACCTCTGTTTTTTTTGTTTTTTTTTTCTGTGACATCTCTTTTTTGTCAGTTTTCAGAAAGCAGAAAAAGATAATTCAAATTAGGCAAATCTATCGAACAAAAGAGTCGCTCGAGAAAGCATGTAATATCTGTTTTTAATACCATTCTTCAATTATACCATATATTAAAATAGTTGCTATTTTTCAACACATGGATACGTTCCATCGAAAGAAGAAATGTTTTGATTGATCAGCCGACGGTATCTGTTCTCATCGTTGTCTCTACCCGCCAATAGCTATGGTGGCTCCAACGGCGAGGTCAACAAGTTTGCTCATCATTGCTGTCATCGCTATGATAGTCTTTGAAGCCTTGTCTTTATTTTTCCCGACCAACTCCTCCACAAGTTTTGTGTTGTCGTAACAAATCATGGCGTCATAGTTGGCACTCTCTGGATCTTCCGTGAGTTCTGCGGTAGCGCCCATGAGATTCCTGGTGATGTCCACAAAGGCATCTTGACACTCCTTCAACTTCGGATTCTCCTTTGCCGCTGTTCCCGCGAAATCCGCAGACTTATTGGCATAAGACATTACTAGGCGAAGCGTGGCCACAGCTGCTTGGAACTACATATCGAAACAATAAATAAATTATGTTTCTATGATTGAGTTATGAGACATGAACATATTACTTGCAATAACAATGCTGTGAAAAAAACCTTTACGATTTTCAATACACTTTATCTATTCAAAGTAAAACCATAACTTCCAAACTTTATTTGATAAATAAGTAAAAATGTATAACAAAAGATTTGTATATATGTAAGAAAACCTTCGGTAAGTAACAAAGTTATATATTAGTAATTTCGAAAAATAAACATTAATACCGTGCTGTTGGCAGAGGCTGCCGGAGGGTATGCACTCAAAGTTTTGACGCAGAAGGCTTTGTCCCCCCTGCTATTACTGCATATGGGGTCAATGTAACTTCCCGAAGCAGAGAGTGAGAAAAATGGTAACAGAACCGCCAAAGACACGACACCGAAGATTAATGAGGAAGAAGCCATCATCCCCTCTTTGAAATTTAGATTTTGATATTGTATTGTTCATCAATTGTGATTATGGTTATATACTACTTTGCAGGCATAAAAGATACTTAACGACTTACCAATCTGTATCAAAATTGGTCAATGTATTTGATTTAGTTTCCAAATTCGAGATTCCATTCTCTGTACAATTTACATAAACTAAATAGAGCAGTCTTTTGTCAATCTTATTATTAATTTATTATTTATCTTATATAAAAATAAAATGGAAATAAGTGAGGACATGTGCAACAAAAGAGTGCCAGATGTCGCAATGATAGGAAAAGTTAGAAAAACTTTGACTTTGATTTTGACATGTATTTTTAAATTAAATTTCTATATAAGTTTTGTTACCAAAAATATCATCAATTTACTATCTCATAATTGATAAATTTTCTTCACACATTTTCCTACATTTCATTTGATTTTTCTTTCATTATATAAAGTTAAAAAGATATCTGACTAATTTATAATAAATTTTACTATCACAAATTTTTACAAAGGATTTCAAAAAAAAAATTATCTAATTATTTTATCGAATTGTATTATTTTTTACACCGGCCAAACTCGGGACTAGAAAAAATTATTAATTTATAGCAAGTATTAATATATAGAGGTTCTACTGTAATTTAGTAATTCATAATTGATATAAAAGTCTAAATTACTATTTTATTAAATTTACTACTTTATATTAATAGACTAAATTATAATGAAAATCATATCTTGGATGAGAAATAGAATAGTTTATTTTTTATAAACATCAGTTATTGCACATTTAAAAATCATATAATATTTACTTTCATTAATTGAGTAGGCAATTGAATTAGTGAGCTCCACTAAAATCATATCCCACTAACATTTAGTAACTTAATCTCATTTGTAATAAATATTATTTTTTCCACCTGAAGTTGTTTTTTTAATACACATATATATATATATATACGTATACTACAAAAAGCTCATAAAAATAATTTTTTTTATCAAAATAGATGAATTGCTATATGTAATGTATAAATAGTATATGAATCGTCAAAGGGCCGAACATGAAATCAACCCAATAAATGTAGAAATCTTTTTGATGATATAGCTAGTTAGTTGAATAAGTTAACTGTAGAGTTAACATGATTAAAATTATAAAGATTTAAATTTTATTAAAATCTAATAATAAAATTGATATTATTTAAGATTGAGAAAAGGAAACATGCCAAAATAAGAAATAAGTCATAATAAAAGTTTTGTTTTTAATGTAAAGAAATGTAATATCCGCGAACAGATTTGTTGGTTTTGAGGTAGGTGTCGACCGACACCAACAATTTCAGGTTCGACTGGTTTGTCTTATATCGTCGATTTGGTTTGGTTTGGTATAAGTGGAATCTCTAAACCAAGATATTTAAAGAAGAAGTCGACGTTTTATGGGGGAAAAACCTATTTGTCGCCTTCTTTAGCCTTTTATCGATTCTCAAAAGTTCCAGAGAAGTTCTTGAGAGTTTTGAGAGATTATTGGAGTTTTCTTGGAGGGTGTCGGTCGACATTATCCTTCAGCAGGCGGCTGAATGTGTTTCCTTTTTCTGGTATGATTTATGATTTTTGTTTGATGCATGTGGAGATCTTATTGCTTGTATGTATATTTCAGTAGATGAGAGAATTGCATCACTGAGTATTTGTGATAATACTCATGCATCTCAATTGTTGTTTGTGATGCAGGTAAATGCAAAGTGTGATCGTGGAATCAAGGCGATGAAGAGGAGGACGTTTCTGGAATCAAACACGTTTCTGACATCTCTTTATTGTCAGTTTTCAACAAGGAGAACGATAATTAAATTAGGCAAATTTGACAAACAAAAAGAGTAGCTTGAGCAAACATGGGAAAACGAGCTATTTCCCCCTAAGAACTACGATATCTAGCTAGATAGAGCCGGAACTATAACCCCGATCTATATGTCCCTGAAAACAAAATTTGAAATTTATTTCTCCCCAAATCAAAAGTTTGAAATCAAAATCTCCTTAGATTAATAGTTCAATATCTATCTACCCACTTCCATGAGTTCCATCGGTTTGAAATTTATTTAACCGATTATTAACCATTATAAACCAGAAAAAACCAGATTTTGATCTGGTTAAAGCACAAACCCAATTAAAACCCAGATTTAGAATACAATCCCAATCTTTTTTTTTTGGCAAAGCAACATAATCTCAATTAAAACCCAGATTTTGATCTATTAACCCACCACCATCCCGCAGGTAAAGCTTTTGTCCATTTGTTTCGGAAGTTTGAGTTGTTTATACTTCAAAAGTTTTGGTATTTGACTTTTTTGGAGTAAGGAAAATGGTGAACAAGGTAACTTCTCATATCTGATTCAGCGACTCCGGTAAAAAAAATACTGAGAAGCGGTGGCGCCGTATGAAGCCGTTGTGAAGGAGCTGAAGAAAGAAGTGAAGGTGAAAGATATCATCTTCTTCGTTTGAATCCTCTGTTTAGTTATTTGTCCTCTGTCTGATATTACTAACACCACACAAAACAATATCAAGCGGCATGTAAACCTCCGCATACTTCCGTCCAAGCTTCTCCGGAGCACTTCAACCCCACAACAAGCAGTAACAATAACACTAACAGCTTGATTCACAATATGAATACTCTCAAACACAATATGAATACTCTCAAACACATTGATCTGCGACAGTAACACCACACGAAAATTGCTCTCAACACCAACAATCACCTGTCCATTAGAAGCAGCAAGCGGATCATCACCTACAAATTCTGCTGCCGCGGCATCGTCGGGATCCGCAACGGAGGAAGACAAAGATGAAGAAGAATAAGCTTGACTACGTTTCTGATCCGGCTGCTGCTGATGGTGCTGCTTCGAGGAAGCTACAGCAGATCAATGTCGTCAAAGTTCTTGAAATAAAATCAGGCTAAAAACCCCTTTGATTTCAATTTTGTTTTTAAAACCCAGAAAAATAGTTTATTTTTGTTTATTTGGGTTATTATCGGTTTGGATGGTTTGGTTCCGGGGTTAAAGCTTAAACCAATGTAACCCAGATATATGGAGATTTTGATTTCAAACTTTTGATTTGGGGAGAAATAAATTTCAAACTTTCTTTTCAGGGACATATAGATCGGGGTTATAGTTCGGGCTCTATCTACCTAGATATCGTAGTTTTTAGAGGGAAATAGCTCGTTTTCCCAACAAACACATAATACTTTTTTCATACCAAAAAAAAATGTAATATTTGTTTTTATACCAAATTCCAATAATACATATATTAAAATAGTTTTCATTTTTCAACACATAGTTTTCATTTTTCTTTCTTTTCTTCTGATAAAAAAAAAAAATACATTCCATCAAAAGAAGAAATGTATTGATCAGCCGATGGTAAATGTTCTCATCGTCGTCTTTACCCTCCAACAGCTTCGGTGGCTCCAACGGCAAGGGCAAGAAATTTCTCCATCATCATTGTCATCGAAATGATAGTCTTTGAAGCCTTGTCTGTATTTTTCCCGACCAAATTCTTCACCGTCGTTATGCTGTCGTAACAAAGCATGACGTCATAGTTAGCAGTCTGTGGATCTTCCTTGAGTTCCGAGGAAGCGCTCTTGCAAGACCTGCTGATGAGCACAAAGGCATCTTGACACTCTTTCAGCTTCGGATTCACTTTTGCCGCTGTTCCCGCGAAAGCCGCAGACTTATCGGCATAAGACGCTCCTAAGCTAAGCGTGGCCACAGCCGCTTGGAACTACACATCAAAATAATAAATAAATAGGTGTCTATGATTGAGTTATGAGACATAAACATAGTACTTGCAATAACAATACTGTGAAAAAACCTTTAGGATTTTCAATACACTTGTATGAAAAAACCATGTATATATTCAAACTAAAACCATAAGTTCCCAACTTTATTTGATAAATAAGAAAAAATGTATAGCAACAGTTTTTTTTAGGAAAATGTAAGGGACCGAAAACTAGAACCTTTGGTAAGTAACAAAGTTATATATTGGTAATATTGAAAAAAAATATATATATATTAGTACTGTGCTGGTGGCTGAGGCTGCGGGAGGGTATGCACTCAAGGTTTTGACGCAGAAGGCTTTGTCCCCCTTGGCTTTATTGCATATGGTGTCAATGTAACTTGTGGCCGAAACAGAGAGTAAGAGACACGGTAACATGACAGCCAGAGACACGAAGCTAAAAAAGAATGAGGAAGAAGCCATCATCCCTTCTTTAAAATTCAGATTTTGGTATTGTATCATACGTGGAATTGTGGTTATGGTTATATACTACTTAGTCTACTTTGGAGACATATAAGATAAGTAATGTCTTACCAATCTGTATCAAAATTGGTCAATAAATTGATATAGTTTCCAAATTTATAGATATCATTCCCTGTATAAAAACTAAAATAATTTAAAACAATCTCTGGTCAATCTTATTATTAAATGTACTATTCATTAGTTGGTTATAATTTTGATTTGTAAATTAATTCTTTACATAGATATGAGATATACTACCCCCTTACTTACTTTCTTTCTTTAAAATTTTGATTTGGCCAAGGTTTCCACTTACTTACTTTCTATCTTTAAAAAAAAAATGCAATTTTGTTTTTATCATTAACTTTTTTTTTTGAGAAATTTGTAGATAACCATAAAATTTTAAAAAAGAGATGTTGAATGTATTATGATTCGAACATTAAAAATTGACATTATTTGACCGACTCATAAAATTCTAAGCATCAAATATAATGTATCATACAAATAATGTAATAATAGAATGCTATGATGTTTCTAGATATACATTTTTTATTCTATTTCTCATTTATAATTCACTACCATAAACATGTAAAATTAATTGTATTTGTTATACCAAAGTCACAAAATGTTTCTGAAAGAAAGCAGAATAATATTCTACCAATAAAAATTAAAGAGCACATTGATTGTTATTCTATTTCATTTTTCCTATCTCAAAAGTCGGGACTCGGGAACTCAAACCTATACTGGCACCTCTAGATGTAACATTATAAATTCACGTTTTTTTCTTTATATTTTCGTCGAACAAACAAGCTACACAAACTTAAAACAATCAACTATATATATAGCTTAACCTGTTTTTGTTATTAAAAAAAACTATATTTAGTGTTTAATTTCCTCTTATGGGAGGTTAGTTTTTCATATAATTTGACAAATTAACGTGCTTTTTTAGTATATAAAGAACATCTCTTTTCATTTCAGTTTTCGACAAGTAAACCAATTTTCCAAATCGGACGACCGTATGTAGTGGCGGAGGTAGCCATTATGTTTACAGAGATAATTTTTTCTCAAATGACTGAAATCTATTTCGGGAAAACAAAAATTATGGGGGTCAATAAGCACATTTTAACTATTTTTATAAGTTTTACTTCTAAAAATACAAGCACATTTTAATAATTTTATTATAAGTTTTACTTCGAAAAATACCAAGTAAATTTATGGGGGTCTTCACCCGCCAACAGCTACTGTGGCTCCAACGGCAATAGCAAGAAGCTTCTCCATCCGCAATGTCATCATCATGATAGTCTTGGATGCCTTGTCTGTATTTTTACCTACCAAATTCTTCACTATCCCTGTACTGTCGGTACAAACCATGACGTCATAGTTTGCAGTATCTGGCGATTCCTTGAGTCCCAAGGCAGCGCTCTTGAGAGACGTGATAATGGTCGCAAAGGCATCTTGACTCGCCGCAAACTGCTTCTTCAATTTTGGATTTTCCTTTGCCGCTTTACCGGCGAAACTCGCAGACTTACGGGCATAAGACATGGTGAGGCTGAGCGTGGCCTCAGCCGCTTGGAACTACAGATTGGAATAATATACTGATTGAGAATGAGCCATGGACATACTTGCAATTACAAAATTTTAACAAGTGATAGATATATCTCTATCTATTGGTTTTAAAAATGATATAATAGTACGTACCGTGCTGGTGGCAGAAGCCGCCGGAGGATATGCGTTCAACGTTTTGACGCAAAAGGCTTTGTTGGTGGTACGTCGGCATATGGCGTCGATGTATTTTGTGGCCGAAGCAGAGACTAAAAGAAATGATAACACAACTGCAAGAGAACGGAGGCCAAAACAGTAGGAAGAAGAAGAAGCCATCCCTTCGTTAATATCTAGATTGTGGTAATGACTAATGTATCAACAATTGTTGTCTGGTTTATATAATACTTGCACGCATAATAGATACATTACACCTTTTGCCCATTTGCTTCAAGATTGGTCAATGTTTAAGATTTAGTTCACATTCACTTTCTCTTAGACTTTCTGGTTTTCTTTCATTCTCTATATAGAACTTCAAAATACAGATGGATCACAATAATTGGTTAATCTTCTTATTATTATCTCCTTTTTCGGAGAATTTGGTGCATGACCATAAAATGACCTAATATTAGATCAATGGCATATGTAAGGTGGAGATGGACGATTATACCCTTTTTGAAAAGAATTATTGACAAACACTACACATGACATAAAAAAACACTGGCCACTTTATTAGTTTATTTTTATAACTATGGATGCATGCAAATTGTTCTATAGAGAAAGTTACAGTAAATTTTGACAAAATTCTGGCCTAAACGTATTTATTTCCCCAAACGGTTTTGTGTGCAACCCCCTCAATTATTTTCATGAGTTCATCATTTTCTTAGAGTTCATCATTATTAATTGCTTAGAAAGTTTATTTTATCAACCAAAAATTAGTGTTCTGTTTTTTAATAGTTACTTTATTTTTCTATTTTATTTAGCTAAAAATTTTATCGTTTCAACTTTATCTCCTGCCTACAATATTATATTTTGATATTTTACTATATATAATAAAGAACATTTTGCCTTTTGTATATATATAATATAATATAGAAAAAAATAACTTGGCAACGTTCTTATATAGTTATATGTATGATATGTATATTACCCTCTGTTTAAATGATATTGGTTTAGCTATATCCTGTAGTTATATATGTTTTTATACTGTTTTAAATGACTTGCATCATTAGTAAAAAAATTAGTGACAAGTAATGTTGATCATTTTGTGGTTATGTTTGCTACACGTACACCTAGCAAATTTATTACAATTTTTTTGTAGTGGTTACACATTCGTTGGCTACAAATTAGTGACGAGTAATGTTGTGTTGAACTTGCTACAACAATTTCCCCCACTAAATCTGTTACAAATTTCCAACAATACTCAATCGTCTCTTGCCGTCACTATATACTTATGTTTAGTTGCAATTTAGCTGCAATTTACCTTAACTCAATATTTGTCACTAATTAGTATCAGAATGTGGCTATATTTTGCTACAAGTACATTCGTAATAATTTCCCGTGGCTATATAATCTAATTTTAATAGTGTTGGTAGATCATTTATGTATTGATAAAACATTTTTATCTATAATGTATCCTCGATTAATCATTGAATTTGAAGGCAACGAAATAAAATGAGGACACATAAAAAAAAAAAAAAAAAAAAAA
>NC_025702.1:10097237-10105183 GCF_000633955.1 Camelina sativa | reverse complement strand
AGCAAATAAACCATCAAAACCTTATAGAAAGTGTTTGAGTTTTATTAGAAAAAGGTTAGATGGTTAGTACCAGGCCGGTGGCAGAAGAAGCAGGAGGATAGGTGGTTAATGTTTGGATGCAGAATGATTTGTTTTTGACTCGTTCGCAATTTGCATCGATGTATTCTCTGTTGAGCAAGGCTGAAGCTGGGGCTAAGAGAAATTGTGAATGAACTACCAAAGTAACGACGAATAAACAACCGGAATAAGAAGCCATTTCGTCAGTCACCGGAAAAAGGTTTTATTTCTCTCGACCTCTAAGTATTGGGAATCAGATTTTTGGTTTTAGCTTTTGTTGGGTTGTGATTTTATCACTTTTGTGTCATATATATAATAACATTGTCGTCTATTTTAAGGATGTGTCAATTTTTACTCAATTTTTAGCTTTATTTTGGTTTCACTTTGGACGATCTCTATAAATAGGTCGGTGTGGATGGTTTCGAAAACTTTGGTCAAGAGACTTAACAAATTGAGTCTTGTCGTCTTTCTTTATTTAGAATGAAAAACTGTGGTTCCGTCTAATTTAAGGCAAATAAGTAAGAGTAACCTACAAGTCATTAGAAATCATCACTGCAAGACATTCAAAATTTTGAAAAATTAAAACTAAATTGTTCGAAATGTCCTAGTAAAAATCAATCTCTCAGCTTAGGGTTTTATTAGAGAAGAGAGTGAGCCAAAGCTCTTCTATCGACTCTGTTCCTTTAAATCGACGGAACCAGTGATGTACTAGAGACCAAAATGTCGCCAAAGAAAAAAACCAGATCCATCACCTTGGATTTTGTTGTGTCTTCTCATTATCCTATACACCCCGGTATGTCTCTAGAATCTTCAAAGCCTTCTCGTAGATTTCATTGCTTTCGTGGTTTTGCAGGTGTAAGAAACAAATATTCATTAGACTCAAATGTGTTGCTGGACTCAAATAATGATACAGGCCTAACTAACAATGAAGCCCACTCAGCAGAAGAAGACAAACAAGGCACCTTCCCAGAAACAGAGCATCAACGGTACGAGAAGAGGGAGACGCTCCACCTGAAGAATCTGTTCAACTATTAGGTTTAGCCACTTTAGAACTTTTGTCTTAGCTTAATCTCTCTTGGATAAGATTCATTGTACACCATACATCACATATATATACTCTTAGTTTAGTTTAGACTTAATTTATAGTTTTGTCTTAATGAACCCATCAACAATTATAGGCCTAACATAATTAATGGCCCAAAGCCTTTCTCAATTAAACACACAAAAACAACACACGTCTTCTTCTTCATCTTCTCGATCTTGACTCTTTCTTCGTTCCTTGTCAAGCTGTGTGACTTCTTTCTCTTCTTTCTTACTCTTCTTCACCTTTCTTACTAATTTAGATATTAATCAAAGTGTGAATTCCAACACTCCCTCTCACATCTTTTGATTAATATCCAAATTCGAAGTTAGGGATTTGCCATTCATCTTCCTGTGATTTGTGCCATCGATTTGCTTCTCAAGTTGAGAACCTTTCTTCACAACATCAGCATAACTCAATGGTATATTTCTCTTCTCCCTCATCGCCTCATTCCTTTTCTTATCTTGCAAGTCAACATGACTCACTCTCCCACCAGATTCAAAAAATTCTCCTCTTTGTTTTGCTCCTTTCTCCATTGATTTGTCTTGGTTTCTTGCATCTTGGTATATTCCTGCGTGTGACGTTTGAGTGGAGTCTCTTCTGATCTGATTTGGGTTTTGTATCACGCCCAGTTTGAATCGGAGTTCTTCGAAACGCTTTGCTCCCAACGGTTTCGTGAGAATGTCAGCAATTTGCTCCTCTCCACTGCAATATCTCAAGGTAATCACACCTTCTTTTTCTGCTTCACGAACAACATGATAACGGATCTGAATGTGTTTGGTTCTTCTATGTTGAACATGGTTTTTTCCAATGGCGATCGCTGATGTGTTGTCACAATAAATCGGAACACTCTTCTTAGAGTCAACTTTCAACTCCCCTAAAAGGCGCTTCAGCCACACTGCGTGATTTTTTGCAGAGCTTAACGCCATATACTCTGCTTCTGTCGTGGATTGAGCAATGGTATCTTGTTTTTGAGTTTGCCAGGTGAACCTCGCACTCCCTAGATTGAAACACAGTCCTGTTGTGCTTCGCATGTCTTCTTTACAGCCTGCCCAATCTGAATCAGAGAATCCCATCAACTCTACTTGACATGTTTCATAGAAGTGTAGACCGTAGTCTATGGTTCCTTTTACATATCTAAGTACCCTCTTTGCTTCTTGTAGCTTAATATCTTTTGGCCTCGCTAAACTCCTGGACAAATAGGATGCAGCGAAAGCAAGATCTGGTCTAGTCGCTGTAAGGTAAAGTCCAGCAATCATACTTCTATACTGTCTCGGATCCTCAAGGTCAGCTACTTCTTCAACTTTCTTATCTTGTGGCATGATTGGTGTGTTCACAGACTTGCTATTTTCCATTCCAAATTTTTCCAATAATTGCTGTGCATACTTCCTTTGACTCAGAAAAACTCCTCCTTCTGTGTAAGTGATTTCAAACCCAAGAAAATATTTGAGTTTTCCCAAGTCAGTCATCTCAAAGGTTCTCTTTAGATTTTCTTTAAACTTCTTTATCATGTCTTCATTATTCCCTGTAATAATGAGATCATCCACATATAGACTGATCACTATGACTCCACCTTCACTTTCTTGTGTATATAACGCTGCATCACAGTCACTTCTCTTGCATCCTTGTGACATGAAGTATGAGTCAATTTTGTTGTACCATGCCCTTGGGGCTTGTTTTAGGCCGTACAATGCCCTCTTTAGTTTGTAAACTTTGTTTTCTGCTCCCTCTATTTCAAAGCATGGTGGTTGCTCAACATACACTTCTTCAGTAATTTCTCCATTTAGAAAGGCTGATTTAACATCCATCTGATGTAAATTCCACTTGTTTTGTGCAGCTAAGGCGATGAGGGTGCGAATTGTATCATGTCTGGAAACTGGAGCAAAGGTTTCTCCATAATCCTCTCCATGAGTTTGAGTAAATCCCCTAGCCACTAATCTAGCTTTTAACTTTTGAACCTGACCAAGCTCATCAGTTTTTACTTTATATATCCATTTAACTGAGATCACCTTTTTGTTTGTAGGTAGCTCCACAAGTTCCCACGTCTCATTTTTGTTTATGATGAAGATTTCATCATCCATCGCCACTCTCCATTCCTTGCTATTGACAGCTTCCTCAAATGTTGTAGGTTCCTCCCAAGTGAGATAACAAGCTCCTTCTACTCTGTTTCCTTCACCATCTTCTCTTTCTTCATCATTGTATATGTCACTTAGTATTCTGACTTTGTGAACAACTCTAGATGAGCTACTAGCACCTGACGCATTTTCATTCAACTAAAAGGTATGGGACTAATCAGTTGTCTACCATCTCTAGGTTCTAGTCTTGTCTCATTTTTCGCTTGTGTTTCATCACTGGTCTTCAGCGGTGAACTAATGTTACTTGGTGAGAAACCAGTTTGGTTTTTAACCTCTTCTTGGGTCTCCCAGTTCCATCTTTTACTTTCTTCAAAGACAACATCTCTTGATACCTCTATCTTATTTGTGCTTAGAACATTGACTATATAGCCTTTGCTTACACTGCTATAGCCCATGAAGACTGCTTTTTCAGACCTATCATCCAATTTCTTTCTTCTTGCTGCAGGAATCCAGATGTGACATATGCTCCCAAACACTTTTAGATGAGCAACTGACGGCTTGTGACCACTCCAGACCTCAAGGGGTGTCCTTTGATTGAGAGCTTTGGTGGGGAGCCTATTTTGAAGGTAGGTAGCAGTATATATTGCTTCAGCCCAAAATTTGTCTGGCATTCTCTTGTCTTTTAACATGCTTCTTGCCATGTCTAACAATGTTCTATTCCAACGTTCAGCAACTCCATTTTGCTGAGGTGAGTATGCTACTGTAAATTGTCTTTTTATTCTGTTTTCCTCCAAAAACCTTGAAAACTGTTCAGACTTAAACTCACCTCCTGTGTCTGACCTAATTCTCTTAATCTTTTTTCCTGTTTGTGTTTCAACCAGGTTTTTGAATTTCTTGAATGTGGCAAAAGTGTCTGACTTTATTCTCAGAAAGTACACCCACAACATATGCGAGTAGTCATCGGTGAAGGTAAGAATATACACATTCCCACTGCATGATGGTGTTTGCATGGGTCCACAGACATCAGTATGAATTAATTCAAGAATGTCTTTACTTTTGGTTTCTGAGGCCCTTGGAAATTCTTCTCTACATTGTTTTCCCTTTACACAAGCTTCACAGACATCATGATTTACTTTGAACTTGGGAAGTCCTTTCACCATCTGACTTGTTTGTAGGTTCTGCAGGTTATGAAAGCATGAATGTCCAAGCCTCTTTTGCCATAATTCTGATAGGTTCTCCACCTTGGCCATTCTTGCACTTTCTTCAACCACTTGCATTTGTAACAAGTAAGCGTTCCTCACCATCTCCACTTCAGCAATCTTGTCTCCACTTCGATTGTGTATTATACATTTGTTTCCCACAAAGAATACTCGATATCCATTTCTTACCATCTAAGGTATACTCAATAAATTTTTGTATATCCCTGGCACTAGAAACACATCCTTGATGACCCTACTTCCCTTCTTAGTTGATACTTCGATGTTTCCCTTCCCCGCAGTCATTATTTTGTCCCCATTTCCAACCCTGATAGGAACTTTAAACGATCTGTCTATTGTAGTAAAAAACCTTTCCTCCTTAGTCATGTGGTTGGTGGCACCACTGTCGACTAACCAGATTTCATCATTATCAGTATGTTCCACTACATGTGCTGTATTAAACAAACTAGTTTCCCCTTCTAAATGTTGTTGTGATTGCCTTTTCTGACATTCTTTTAAAATGTGTTCAGGACTTCCACAAGCAAAACAACCTTCCCGTGATCTGAATTGCTTACTAGAGAACTGAGATTCATAACTTTGTAAAAAGTAGCACTCACCTTCATTGTGGTTGCTCTTCTTACAGATCTTGCACTATCTTCTCACGTCGTTCATTGATCTCGACATTCTCTCCGTTAACTTTATGCAAGTTCACGTCACTAGGATTGACCGAGCTCTGATACCATGTTCAACTATTAGGTTTAGCCACTTTAGAACTTTTGTCTTAGCTTAATCTCTCTTGGATAAGATTCATTTGTACACCATACATCACATATATATACTCTTAGACTTAACCTATAGTTTTGTCTTAACGAACCCATCAACAATTATGGGCCTAAACATAATTAATGGCACAAAGCCTTTCTCAGTTAAACACACAAAAACAACATACGTCTTCTTCTTCATCTTCTCGATCTTGACTCTTCCTTCGTTCCTTCTCAAGCTGTGTGACTTCTTTCTTACTCTTCTTCACCTTTCTTACTAATTTAGATATTAATCAAAGTGTGAATTCCAACAGAATCGATTCAACAATATACTAGAAGCAATATATCATCAGCAATTGGAGATCATCGTGTCACGACGAAGCTTGGGTTCTTCGACCTCTCCAAAAGCAGTTAACGAAACCCTAGAAACCTCAACTGAGAAGTGAAAGAGGCAAAGAACTTTTGCAATTGAGCAGAGCAAGATTGCAAACAAAATGGTCAAGAAGCGGAAAACATGAAAAAAAAAACAGATTAATATGTAAAGAAGCGAGCGAACAAACGGTTTTCTAGTTATCGTTATCAGAAAACCGGTTTGTTTTGATTAAATTTGGATTTAAAGCCGGTTAAATCCAAATCAATGAAACCCAGATTTTCAATCCGTTAGGCAAATCAGACGATTTCCCCCAAATCGGAGTAAAATTAAGGTTCATGGAGTCTTCTAACCTTACAACCGCCAACGCCAATGATGGGTTTTGGTTGTACCACAATCATAAGCACAAGTCTTGTTATCAATAACACTAATTTTATACGATCATCTCTCCAGCTCTTATTTTCATGATTCGAACACAGAGATCAAGAAAGGGATCAGAATTTTGTAATTAGCATTTTTGAGAATCTTTCATAAAACATGCCAAAGGCCAAATTGGTTCGAAAAGAGTGATGTTATTAAGAGAGAAAGAGAGAGATTTTTGAAATGAAGAATGTCAAGTTCTGTCTATTTGAAGGCAACAGATAAGAGTAACCTAAAAAGTCATTAGAAAGCATCACTGCAAAACATTAATTTTGACCTCTACCCAAACTTACACTAAGCTTATTCACAGATACCCCCACCATAGTGTGTTGTCCACAACTCCCAAATCAAACCAAACCAATAAAATAATGAAAACAATAAAACTTAGTAAGAAAGAGTAAGAAAGCTTCAAAAGAATTACCCTGTTTACTTTTTACTACCATAGTCCACACCACTTTACCGTCCCTCCTCTGCAGCTGCATAGCTTCTACTTTCCCTGACTGAAGAAGACACATCAACTATATCTTCCTGTGCGTTGCTGCTTCTTGCTCCCCAGTTACCATGCCTAGCTTCTGATCGAATCGTCGGTGCTCTCTCACTAGACTCGACTCTCATAATGTCAATATCGATTTTCTGATGCCCCGAATCACTTCCATCTTCTACATTAGAACGTTGCTGTAAGTTCATAATATCTTCATCGATGTCTAGCTCATCTTCCACCTTCTGACGCCGTTCCTCCCTATTCCCTACATCTGCTTCTTCTGCTCGTTCCCATGTGGTAGCCAATGTAATATTCCTAGGAGATTCTTCTTTGATGAACGCTCTGAAGTCATTCCTCGACGGTTTACCTTTTGAGCAAAATATCTCAAAAAAGTTGTTTGAACAGCCACGGTTATAAACATTTATTCTATTGTCTGATCTGTACCGGAAATTCTCATAGGTCGTCTGTTAAAAATTGCAATGTGAAGGTATATCAGATGAGACACAACTTATTACTAAATGAATGAATACTCGGAGCAGAACAAAACTAACCTGGTTTGTGGTAATGAGGTACAAGTGAAATCCAGTAAGCCCTCCAACAAACCACAGAGATATAAAGCAATATATCATCAGCAATACCGCCCAGGGTGATTCTCTCATTGCCCTCCACACAGTGCCTTGATGGTTATCCATCATAACTTTGACGTATAAAGCAGACATCGAAAAAAGATAGATGCAGAGAAGAGTTGCAGAGGAAACAAACATGAAGAAGTACCTATAGTTTCTCTGCCCACAAAACACACACACACAAAAAAATGTAAATATGTATCCTACACAATATAAAAAGTAATGAACTCTGCATATGTTCCTAGTTTAATATGATTTTGAATAAGCTTACCACTCCAATGCATTGGCCAACCCAAGGGCAATGATGATCAAAACGCTCAACGCAGTTGTTGCAAATGGAACAATGAGAGCAACGAGGAGGCCGGTAAAGCATGCAGGTATCGCAATATTTAACTCTAACAGGAACACCATAAACCATGACTTCCTTGGTCCTAGGAATTTGAACAGTGGGTGTTTGTCTTCCATCACTTGATATAGTTGTATCATAGCATAACTCTTCCTCTGGCGGATGCATATTTCTTGGAACGATTCCAGGATCCCGCGCAGAAGTGATGAAGAGAAGGATCAGTACCTATCAAAAACAGTTATATGATTTATAGCATAAATGAAGGAAGAACACTAAACCAGCCCAAGTAATCAAATATCAAATGGGCATTGGAGGAAGACTTACAAAGACAGTAAGGAGAACTCCTGCCACTAAGAAGGCATGTCCAGCGTTGTTTGGTAAGAGCTCTTGGCGAAGATGTGTTGCAACAAATACAGAGAAAAAACAAACTGGAGTAACAATGAGCAGTATGGTAAAAGGAAGAGACCAAACATCTGGCCCAAATATCAATCTCCCACCAAATAAAAACTTCTGCAAAAAGAGAAATAAATGGA
>NC_025702.1:10096414-10096820 GCF_000633955.1 Camelina sativa | reverse complement strand
CAAGAAGAACCTTACATTGCTTCCCTTCCAGGCTTCGAAGACCCGTCTGGCCATGAGAAATCAGCGAACGGGATCAGAAGAGACTCCTCGCTACACGAATTGGAGGATCCTGCTGCGCCGATTCATTTCATTTCGGAATTAGAGGGAACCAAAACCTAATTTGCAGCAGAACGTTATGTGTGTGTAGTTTTCTGTGTGTGGTGTGATCTCTTCTCTCTCTATCTCTCTTTCTCTCACACACAGACAAACAAAAGGCGTTTCGTGTTTCTGGATGATTGTTGTGTCTCCCAAGACGAACATTACGGTTTTGTTCCCTTTCTCTAATTCTTTTTTTTTTTAATTACGTCGTCATTACATTAGTATTGTTTTAACTTAACTTAAAATTGTCTTTATCCCCCCCCCCCCC
>NC_025702.1:10089210-10096386 GCF_000633955.1 Camelina sativa | reverse complement strand
CAGACCGCTCCGGACCAAGAATCGCCGCCGAATTCGCGTTGAACCGGTGTTTGGTCTGGTTTGGCTAGGTGGAAAACCAGATTAATTTGTAATTTGTAAACAATGAAAATGGTTACTCAACATCCTCTCTTGTTAATTCGAAACTACATTTTGCAAAATAACCTTTTGTAGATTTACATAATTAAACTCTTATCATTTAAATAAATTTCAAAAATTTATGTTATTATTTGTAATATAATCATACTTTAAACTAGTATCCAAAAAACATACTTTAATTAATTTAAAAAAAAAATCCAAATTTTAAATATTCGAAATAATTTTAAATTGTTAAAAAAAAATTAAATTCTTGTGAATCATGTTATAAGAGGGGTTAGAATTTACATAAATATAAATATGATTATATAGTTTTTTACGGATTGGTGTACTAAAATACACAAAATATTTTAGTCTAGAAACGACAACTCTTCCGAAACAAAAACGAAAACTTGACTAAAACTAAAAATTAGGCATGGAACGACAACTATATTAAAACGGATAGAGTATAAACTTTCTAGACTCTCCACCACTCTCATTCATTGAACAATAATAAATCCATATCAACAAAATACTATAGAAAAGAGAAGAAGCAATTAATATTACATAATACAACAAACAACTAAACGAGAATCCAAGCTTAATCATCAACACAATATTCAATTTTCGTTCTTGCAACACCACGACAGTGTTTGGTTTATCTTCCAACGAGCAGCAAGCTGATCCCTTTGTACCTTGACAAGAGTACCACTTATTCAATATGTCTACTACTTTGTTTAGATAAACAAAGACTACTTGCCCACTTGCTGTTTTCTTATATATCCTGCAAACAAAGAGTCTCATGTCCTCGATTCTCGGCTTCCATCTTCAATGACTTGAGAAAATCAATGGCTCTATCGATGACTAAGATCGGGTCTACCATTTCCTCCCCGGGGACTATACTGCGCAAAAGGCTTACCGTCTCAAATATCTTCTCTTCTCCTATCTTCTTGATAGACGGCTTGGAACGTTTCAGAAAGCTAATCCCTTTGTTGTCACAACTACCGCAGCTCGATTCATTGTCAAGCGTTTTCTCACTCGAGGTTTCAAGAAAAGGCGCTGAGCTCTTGAGCATCTTCCTCTTTTTAGCTTGGAATGTTTGTCCATAGCTTTCAACATTGAATGTTTCTTCTTGGTCCCTATGGGCAGATGATACTACAGTACTTGGGCTTGTAACCTCATCTTCTTCAGAACAATAGTCACTCTCGTCTTCGGAATAAAGCAATGCATTTAGTTCTTCCGTGTCCTCCTTCAAATCCGGTTCGCTGTTTCCTTGCATTCCTTGACAAACAAACAAATCTTTGTTGGTTATTTTGAGTTCTTCCTTCATATCAGGACAGGCAGGTTGTTTCAGGGCCTCAAAAGATTTCCGGATATCGGAAGTTAGCAGCAGAGTTGTTTGGCCCCCTGACTGATCAAACACTAGGAACCTCTTCTGACTACATTGACCCTCAGCTTTAGGTATAACACCATCTAATTTAAGAGGCATCTGCTTCATCATACATTGATTTTGAAGAGGCAAGAACTGCTGCTGCAGGTGAGATGACCCATTAACCCAACCATAGAACCCGTCAAAATAGGATCCGCGAGTAGAAAACATGTCGGTGGTGTCGCCGCAGGTATTAGATATTAAGTTCAAGTCTTGCTTCCCAAGTTGAGACAAAGCTATGGAAGACAATGAACTCAAACGCTGAGTAGGAAACCACAAACCACGTTCTTGTCCCATCCAACACTAAACAAATCAACTGTCCAAAAAAAACAGAGGACATTAACTCAAGCCAAAAGAAAGAAACTTAAAGATTATGTGTGCCAAGTCTTCAACTTACCAATTAAAACGAATACGCTTATTTCCCCTTCACTCGAGAACACAACACGGATAGAGAAGACACTAAGGCTTAGAATAACAATCTACCAAAAATAGATAGAAGCTACTCTACGTGACGGGCTTCAACAACTGACGAAAATATTCAGCCTGCGACAACACCAAAGCCAAAACAGAATCAATAAAAAGAATTTGTGTATTACATTCAAAGACTGTTTGTAATAGTTAACTAAAACAAGAAACTCATTCAAGAAAGAAACCTGGCAATCTTGGAGAGGTTGAAAGCATGCAATGACTCTAACTACGATGTTTCCTGCGATACCGTGTTCGTGTTTGAGTGTCCGAAATCTTGTCTGTCCGGCTGATTGACAAACCATAACTACTTTCACACCAACTGGTTCCTTCAGTTAGTCTCCCAAAAACAGAGTATCCAAAAGCACAAAGAAAGGAAATAGACAAGCGAAAAACTCAAATAATTTGGCGGATGAAGCAAGGCAATGTGAAGAAGACAGAAGACCCCATTGCTCAAAAAAAATCTGTGTCTGTAAGATCTCAGTAATGGCGAAAGAGAAGTGAGCGACGAAGAAGATTATATAATAAAGAAAGTAAATGACGAATCTGACCTTGGATCATAATAACACGGATGCGTGCGTGCGTGCGTTTAAAGTGTAGGTGTAGTGATGCCACAGTGTTTACCAAATCCAATAAGCTTTGTAAATTTTTATTCTTTTTCAGTTTTTTCTTTTTTTTACAAAATCATTAAAAGTGAATAACTGAAAAATTGTTAAAGATTGCTAGAAAGTTTTGTTGATTAGTTTTCTAAAGTCTTGTAAAGTAATCCAAACAATCTCTAGTAATACTGACTTTATTGGGTAAAGAAAAAATCATGAACCAATAACATAAAGACAATTCTTGGGTTCACTCACCCCTATGAGTGAACTCTTTCTATTCACCCTTTTTTGTTAAGAAAACAAATTATTGATTAAGGAAATAATTTTTGTATATCAATTAATTTTAAAATTATTAATTCTAAACAAATTAACTTGTTTTGTCTTTTTATTTTAATTTTGATTTATTTTATAAATATAATATGATATGGCATTTTGTTGTATTTTGATTGGTTAATTAAGTGGTAATGAATAAGAGTGGTTCACCCCTAGGGGTGAACCCAAGAATTTTTCATAACATAATAATTTAATTCATTAACAATCTAAGATTCTTTTGTTTTAATTAAATAACACAAAACTTTTGATGACTTTATAAAAGTCTGAATCCAATAACCAGATTTGTTAAGATTTTAAATGACTTTTTACAAATCACAAACTAATAACACTAAACTTCAACAAAATTTAACAAAATATTGATCTAATAACAACAGATTCTACATAACATTTAAAATCTTTAAAACTTTATTCAAATTTCAAACCAATAACTCCACTAAATGTTTTTTCTTTTTTTCAAGTGACGACGCAACGATATCTTTAATACAAATCACTGGATTGCATGTTTTAATCGTTCAATTTATTGTATTTTGAAGACTAACTAATTAACTAGCATATGTAACGTTTGAATTCAAAGCACGAGTTTTTTCTAGCCATTTGTGGTCAAAGCATGTTTGAATTTATATAATAGACTCACTTTTGTCTTTGTTGCTTTGTTGGTTCCGTCCACGGTAAGAAAGAAACGGTGGTGAAAGACAGTATCCAATGTGAAAGAAGAGGAAGATCCAATCATTCGTTCCTCAATACTCGTTTGCAATGGCTTGACCGTTCAAACCCCCAAATCATTTGTCCTTTCACTTTTTTTAGTGCCTTTTTGCACCCTCCATTTCCATCTTCTTTGGGTTTCACAATATGTTCTGTCTTCACGTTTTGGTTGGTCTATTTTCATATGGATCTCCAAAAGTCTACCAAAGGGGATCAATATAGCTATTGTACTTAGTAAAATACGATGGATTTTGTAATGATGTGAGTATTAGGAGTACTGAATAATTTACTATTGAGATCATCAACTCGATGTGTATTTACATATTACCAATTCACAATATATTTTTATTTTGATAAAAATAGGTAGATGTGAATTCAGTATTAGCCATACTATAAGCTAAGTCAATGACATAATGCATGGTAGATTATTTATCATATAAAAAGTTGGTGTCAAAATTAGCTAAAACTTATTAATCCTCAAAAGAAAGACATGTTCTTCTTGTCAGAAAATTGGCACTTGCTAGTAATAATTATACCCGAATTTGTTTTTATTTGATAAGAAAATAAATCTTAAATTACATTGATAGGTGTAGACGACCCATGATTTAGTAACCTGAACCAAATCTCTAATGTACAGATAAGTGAGATCCTGTTGCCCACAATCATAGTGCCATTTAATATTGACCACGCTATTGTATTATAAGATTATACAGAAACCATTAGGATAATATAAGTAATCCGTATAGTATAAATTAGGATTAAAATTAAAAGTAGATACACTTAATCCCTTACTGACTTTAATGGTGTGCAGGGGCCCAAAACAAACCCTCCACCGTTTCTATATGTCTTTAAGCAATCATATCGCAGGTCCACCATTTTTATCTTTGCTTATTTTGCGTGGTTAAAAAAAATACTCACATAGTCACATACGCACGTATTTTAACTTGTATAGTAATTAAGGTCAAAACACATACACATTACAAACATATTAGAAAACACAGAACTGACTTAATATCAAGATCATGTAATCACATGTTGGACTGAGTGCGTACAAGTTATACTTATACACCATCTAGCTAGGCATCTATCTAGTTTCATGGTCAGCCAGCACGGTCGTGCTTACACCATCTTCTACCTAAAGGCTACATGGTCATGTATATACTTATATCCACAAATCTCTATTAAAAAATAAATGTTACATAACAATAACATGACTTCAAGTCTTCAAGCATGAGTCATGACCTTTTTTTTGTAATGGTTTTTAGAATATATTTAAATTTAATTTCCTTCTAAGTAAAGGAAGACACGCATGGGAGCTGAGCTGAAATTTTATAATTTCTAGATAAAGCAATTAAGTGGGTTTATATAATTAAGTATACGATTCTAGAGTTGTAGTTGAGGAGACGTACTGTTCAATTATTAAAATAATTGAAATTATATAACTTAAAAAGCAAAATAAAAATAAAATGTATTATAACCCATATCTTCGACCTTTTGTGTTGTTTGGACCTTTTAATTTTGTTATGGTTTTGGTAACAAGGAACATGAGATACTAAAATACATAAAAGATGAGAAAAGAAGAAGAGCACCATGAGTTATATATGTGATGCTTTATTTGAAGAGGAGAATACGTATATAATATTGAACGATCAAGAAGAATAGTGAAGGTTTTGGTGGGGACAACAGACAATGGATTGGAGCCATTTGGTACGTGGATTCTCCAACAAAATCATCCACGCTTCAAGCAATTTAAAGCAACCAATATATACACTTAACCACCACTCTAAAATTCCATTCCTCAGTAGTCAGTACTCAAGTCAATTCTTTTTTATAATGTATCCTCTACGTATATGTATAATTATAGATATATATGGTTCTATACGTATCAAAAATAAGAAAATATAGACATGGTTGGATCCATTTTTCATTTTACTTCAAATAGAACAATACATAGTGGATTTCGGGACTTGGTCTACTTCATAGCATCATGGAACACAAACTGAGTTTTTACTAGCATGCCTAATCGTTTAAACATGCCACTACCGGTAACTTCATGTTGATCAAATCAAGATAAGAACGATAGGCTTATGGATCTTCCTATCGTGTACTACATGGATAACATAACTTATTTCTATATTTACATAGGCTATCAAATGATACAAATGACTCATTATAGAAATGAATAAAAAAATTTCATCAAATAACAAAGTGTCAATACAAATGAGTAACCTTATCTAATTGATTCTTAAAGTGTCGATACAAATTAATGCATCGATTATATATAAACTGTCATAAATATATCCATCAATTATAAAAGTGTCAATAAAAATGAGTAACCCATCATCTATCTAACTGATTCTAAAAGTGTCTATACATATATTAATGAGTCGATTATAGAAACCGATATAAATATATCCATCAATTATATACTAAATGATGCTACTATATCGATTATTAGAAATAATATAGATATTACGACATTTCAAACCGATGTAGATAGTTTGTGTTTGCTTTCACAAATGATGTACATATGGCACCAACATATAGAGAGAATCGACACACACAAATCTCTTCTTCGTTATGAACGAAGAATCCCACTAGAAATCAAAATGACCAATGTAAAGCTTTGATGGGCCGAACATTCATAGAAATGGGCTGAACATTCAAACTTAATAATATCCTAGTCAAACAAATAATGGTTTGGTACACTTTAAATTAATAATAAGTAGATTTTTTTCTCTTTATATTTTATTTGGATATACACAACAAAATACTATTATATTTGACGAAAATAAAAGAGGAAATAAATAAATGTAAATACAGATACATTTGCGTCGAGGCAAGACCATGTGCTCAATCACATGCGGGTCTTCTTTTCTTCTCTTTCTCTTCTTCCCTTTCCTTTTTCTTTTTTTTTTCTTTTTCTTTAATTTTATTTTCCTCTGCGTTTGATTATATCTGAGAAAAGACGAAATCGGAACAAACAAGAACCAACAAAAAAAAAGATTCAAAGGATCTTTTTTAACAAGAAGAAAACATGAAGGAAGGCAAAGATGGGTTTGTTCGAGCAGATCAGATTGATCTGAAAAGCTTAGACGAGCAACTAGAGAGACACTTGAGCAGAGCTTTGACTTTAGAGAAGAACAAGAAGAGAGATGAAGAAGACTCAACCGCCGTAGCCATAAGTGGTGGCTCCGCTTCTTCTTCCCCTGTTGCTGCTCTTAACGGCGGTGGATTTGTTGGGAAGAGGAAACAGAGACTTGAGTGGGAGATCGATCCTACTAAACTCATCATCAAGACTGTTCTTGCACGTGGCACATTTGGTACCGTTCATCGTGGTATCTACGATGGTCAAGATGTTGCCGGTTAGTCACTTTCACCTACCCGTCGTTTTAGCTTCTCTTTAATTAACCTTTTCACTGTCTATCAATTTTTTTAGTGTAAAGTCTCCAACTTTAGCATTAGATTCTTCGATTGCTAGATTCTTACGGTTGATCAGACTGATTCTATTACTACATTTGTACTTCAATTGTCGGATCCGAACAGTTGTAGTTCTATGTTCGTGTCTTTTTTTTT
>NC_025702.1:10062820-10088354 GCF_000633955.1 Camelina sativa | reverse complement strand
GTTTTTTTTTTTTTTTTTTTACCATGAAACTTAAAAGTTTGGATTTTTATGATTGAAATTGTTGAGAGATGAAGAGTGTTGTTTTAGTTTTTAGTTTTTTTCTTTAGTGGGTAGAAGCAATTTCTTGTGATCTCCGTGAAGCCGACACGGGTTTTGTCATCATAGTGTTTCAGAGCTGGTTGAAAGGCTTACTTGGATAATTTATGATTCTTTGCTTTGTGGATCTTTCATGTGATTCCAGCTGTTGTTGTCTCAATCTCTTTTTCTCTTCACATTTAATTTTAAAGACAAAAAAAAAGATATATATGAGAGAATAATTTGAATGGGTAGTAGTAAATTAAAAAGCTTATTACTGTAATTGAATTTGTAAAAGTGAAAGACTATGCTAATCATTGTGGATTGTGGTGAAAAATTGAGCAGTGAAGCTGCTTGATTGGGGTGAAGAAGGTCACAGGTCAGAAGCTGAGATTGTGTCTTTGAGATCAGATTTTGCTCAGGAGGTTGCTGTTTGGCATAAATTGGATCATCCTAATGTTACTAAGGTTTCATATTTTACTTATTTTATTTTACCATTGTTAGAGATATTGAGGGAAATAAAATAAGATTTGGGTCAACAATGAATGAATGAAATTTTGCAGTTTATAGGAGCTACAATGGGTGCATCAGGCTTACAGTTGCAAACAGAGAGTGGTCCATTAGCAATGCCAAACAATATATGTTGTGTTGTTGTTGAATATCTTCCAGGTGGTGCTTTAAAGTCTTACCTGATCAAGAACAGAAGAAGAAAACTAACGTTTAAAGTTGTCGTTCAGCTCGCTCTTGATCTCGCTAGAGGGTACATTATATGCTCTTTCTCATTTAAAAGAAGAAGCTTGTCTTTACACTTATTGTTGTTATGTTGCTTTTAGGTTGAGTTATCTTCATTCGCAGAAGATTGTTCACCGAGATGTAAAGACTGAGAACATGTTGTTAGATAAAACTCGGACTGTCAAAATCGCGGATTTTGGAGTTGCGAGAGTTGAAGCTTCTAACCCTAATGACATGACAGGAGAGACTGGTACACTTGGCTACATGGCCCCTGAGGTACTAATGACACAATGCATCATCAAAGTTTGGGAAACCAAAACCCCATTTTTATTACTAATCAACTTTGCTTGCAGGTTCTCAATGGAAACCCGTATAATCGAAAATGCGATGTATACAGTTTCGGGATCTGCTTATGGGAGATATATTGCTGTGACATGCCTTACCCTGACCTAACTTTCTCTGAGGTCACTTCAGCCGTCGTCCGCCAGGTAAAGTTATAAGCGGAACCATTTCATCATTTCACCATTTAACTATTAGCACATATCTGTATGAAATATGTTGTTATGATCAATGCAGAACCTGAGACCCGATATACCGAGGTGTTGCCCGAGCGCACTTGCAGCTGTGATGAAACGTTGTTGGGATGCAAATCCAGACAAGAGACCAGAGATGGACGAGGTTGTACCGATGTTGGAGAGTATTGACACAACCAAGGGAGGAGGGATGATCCCTAACGACCAGCAGCAGGGTTGCCTATGCTTCCGAAGGAAACGTGGTCCTTAGAGACCAAATCTAAGATACATTCAAAACTCAAGATTTGTGTCTTTGTTTTTTCTTATTTTTCTTTTTCTAAATCCAGAAGAAGAAAAAATGGAAAAGGCTTGTTAGGGCTTTTTAATGGTTGCTAAAATTTACAGAAAAAGTATGACTTGGTTTCCATATTCTTCAACATTTCTTCTTTTGCTCTATTTGTGAGAGTTTCGTATTAATTATTAATGGTCAAGTATATCATTATCAACTAATCATATATTTTACATAGTTTTTTTTTTGTCTTAACGGGCAACTCAACTACACTGGACAAAGGAACATCCTCGTGCGAGAATCAATGATCCAGTCTGAAATGGTGGCACATACATCAAAGAAGAGAAAGACATGAGTTCCTACTAAAATGGTCATAAAAATGTTACATAAACCTTTAGAGGTTTGGTGTATAATGTATGTCTCAAAAGCCGACCACACATGGTCATCGTTAGTCATTTTGATTAGAATCCACGTAGTCAATCTCAAACACAAGTCCAACTGTGCTCCTACTTCCTTAATGATAAACATCTCATTCCCCCATAGGACCATTAGGTCGGAAACAACTTCCCTTTCAAACCCATTAAAAATAAGTTGGTTAGACTCATTATATATACATATTATTAATGTATATAGAGCAGAAGAGGGGCATGTATGTACGCTTTGCTGGTTCCAAATATGTAGACTTATTTGGAGCCATGCTTCCCAACCATCCTTAGATAGTTGAAGAAGAATCGCAAGTGATAATTCTTCACTAGATTGTTGTGTTTTCTAGAAATGTGCTCTTGGTGGTTTTGTCACTATCTTAAAACGTTAATACGAGAAGAAAAACAAACCTTCTCTTATGTTCATAGCAGTCCCTGTAAATCTAATTACAAACAAAAGAAAATGACACCTTTTCTATGAAATATTCAATCCTCAACAAGTAGATCTATTTAGATTAAAGACAAGAAACGTCCCATAACATTTAATATAGGTAGGGACTTGAGACTATTTTAGAAGTCTAGTGATTGATTAAATGTGGTGTGATTTAGAAGACCTGTTATAATAGCAGTTGGCGACACCACAATGAAACATGTATATCATTCATTGATTCATTGCCAATAAAAATGAGCCCAAGTATTGGCTTCATTCATTTTGTCAAAAGTTTTGAAATGAATAAGAAATGCGTTGGGTAACTAATCAAATTAATATTAAGAGTAAGGACAGGTAAGAGGTTGTTTTCGTGGTGACGTCAGTCGGTGCACAAGTAACGCTGATATAACCAAACGTAGACAACTGTCCTCTCTCTGCTCCTTCCTCCTCAAGAGTCTCTTCACTCCTTTCTTCTTCTTCCTCTAGTTTTACACTTTTACTCCTCCAAGTTTCCTCTGCTTCTTCTTCTTCACAAGGTTTCTTCTTCTCTCTCTATATACTCGTTTTAGCTTCAAAAGTGAGGTCTGTTTCTTGGGGTTTTGTTCTATGTTTCGCCTTTTCTACCATTTATAAGCTTCTTGAGCTCAAAATTTCGTAGCTTTTACTTATTTTGTGATTTGGGTTTCATTCACCTTTCGGGTTAGTGTAGTTTTTGGGTGTAAAGTTTTGGTCTTTATCTTTTGTTGCATCTGTGGGTTTAGCTCAAAACGATGTCTTTTACCTGGGTTTCTTGTTTTTTTTTGCTTGTTGAGCCTCAAATTTCGTGACTTTTTCTTCTTGAAGTTTGGGTTTCAGTCACTTTCTCGGTTTATGATGTTTTTGGTGTAAAGTTTTGATTTTTAATCTTTTGCTGCAACTGTGGGTTTAGCTCAAGACGACTGGGTTCTTGTTTTCTGCTTCTTAAGCTTCAAATTTCGTGACTTTTGCTTCTTCTGTGGTTTAGGTTTCAGTCACTTTCTCGGTTTGTGAAGTCTTTGGTGTAAAGTTTTAGTCTTTAGCTTTTTGTTGCAACTGTGGGTTCTTATTTTTTTGCTTATGAGCTTCAAATTTCGTAACTTTTTGCATCTTCTGTGATTTGGGTTTCAATCAGTTTCTCGTTTTGTGAAGTTTTTGGTTGTAAAGTTTTGGTTTTTATTTGTTGCAGAGGTTGAAGATGTCAGCGCCGAAATCGGGTGGTGATCCAGCGCCACATCCGCCGAAAGAGCAGCTTCCGGATATCTCTTACTGCATCACAAGTCCTCCTCCATGGCGTTAGTTGTCTCTTCTTTGCTTCTATACCTAAAACGTTTGACTTCTAGTTATTGTTCTTAGCATATCCCTACCTTTGGAGCCTTGTTGTGACTGATTAGATTGTTCGATTGTTACCTTTTCTGAAAGTGGCTCTTATTTGGGTATCATTACTTTTTTCCTTTTTGTTGCAACGTGAGGATTAGATTCTTACTTTTCTCTTTAATGATTATTCCTTTTTTGCCTTAAGAATCTTCTCCTAGGTGTTTTGGTGGATTATTCTCTGTTACTTAACCACCCTTGCTTTTTTTATTTAAAACGTTTCTTTGTTTACTATGTAGCATCTTCTGGACTCACTTCTTTAAAATTAGGAAGTGATCTGTTTGAGGAACTAATTGTATTTAATTGAGTAATTCTTGTTTGAATATTAGGTTTTGAGCTTCTTATCTAGTAAATGTGAGACTTAGAGTTTATGCTTTAACTTTCAGCCGAGGCTGTTCTGCTTGGGTTTCAGCACTACCTAGTGATGCTTGGAACAACAGTTTTGATTCCATCTGCTCTTGTTCCGCAAATGGGAGGTGGAAATGTAAGGCTCTTTCTTAGTATAATAGTTGTTCAAATGATACCTTTCAGTCTTTTATTGCTGCTGAATTTATGATTTCTGGCAGGAAGAGAAGGCGAAGCTGATTCAGACAATACTCTTTGTAGCTGGATTGAACACGTTACTCCAAACAGTGTTTGGAACTAGACTACCTGCTGTGATTGGAGCATCGTATACATTTGTCCCAGTTACAATCTCAATCATGCTTTCTGGGAGATTTAACGACGTTGCAGATCCAGTTGAAGTTCGTAACTTACACTTATTTTCGTATTCATTTCTGCTTTATCTCTTTGGTATACTGTTATTATCAATAGCTTCTCTTTACCTTGATCATTAGTTTACTTTATAATACCATTTTTAATGCCTTATCAGCGATTTAAGAGGATCATTCGGGCAACCCAAGGTGCTCTAATAGTTGCGTCAACTCTTCAAATAATTATTGGCTTCAGTGGCCTTTGGCGTACTGTTGTAAGGTCAGTCTTTGAGCTACATTAGACTCAATTCTTGTTCCATTGCGTGGTCAAGAATATGTCAATGAGTTTCTGTTATTACAGGTTCTTAAGTCCTCTCTCTGCTGCTCCTCTGGTTGGATTAGTTGGTTATGGCCTGTACGAGTTAGGTTTTCCTGGTGTAAGTCATCTTGTTCTGTAAATAGGAAGACCAAAACGAAATTATATTTAAACTATTGGAATCTTGATTCTTTGTTATTTCGGCCAGGTTGCTAAGTGCATCGAGATTGGACTTCCGGGGCTTATTATTCTTATACTTATATCACAGGTAATTGTAGCTACAGATTCATAACTGGTAGTAATTTGCTGCCAGCTCTTCTGTTCCCACTTCATAAGTTACTTATCCAATATGTTCTTTCCAGTAGTGTTTGATGTTTCTTATTGTCTGGTCATACTCTTTGTTGGTATTGCAGTATATGCCCCATATTATAAAGGGAGGAAAACATGTCTTTGCTCGGTTTGCTGTCATATTTTCTGTGGCGATAGTATGGCTTCTTGCTTTCTTTCTTACAATCGGTGGTGCCTATAATGGTGTTGGGACAAATACTCAAAGAAGCTGTCGGACTGATCGTTCTGGGCTCATAAGTGCTGCTCCATGGTAAGATTACAGCACATGGTTTGGACATTTTATGTCTCGCTGAGTTATATCTAGCAAGAAAGTCATCTTTTAAAATGAGTTCTCAGTGATTACAAAATCAAATGTAATGCTCAAGTGTGGCTTACCAGTTACCATTATGGGTTTACTCATTGTGCAGGATAAGAGTTCCGTGGCCATTCCAGTGGGGAGCACCATCGTTTGATGCCGGTGAAGCCTTTGCCATGATGATGGCTTCTTTTGTTGCTCTTGTTGAGGTTTGTTTCACTCATCTTCACCGTGTGTAAATTAGATTGCATAAATATTACTGATGTGCTAGATAAGGGAACTTAGATCAGTTGGTTAAGGCATTAATATCCATGTATATATAAAGTCTGTTTCTTCCATGTTTAAACTGCATAGCTTGCATACTCGTTGAGTTTTAAAGCCAATGAGACTCGTTTCTTCATTTCTTCAATATTTCTTGCTCTTTGCTTTAATCTCATCTCACTATTTTAATTTGCTAATCAATGAAAAACAGTCGACAGGCGCTTTTATTGCTGTCTCAAGATTTGCTAGTGCCACAATGCCGCCACCTTCTGTTATCAGCCGCGGTGTTGGTTGGCAGGTAAAAACTCACTTCATAAGCTTCATTTACAAATATCATAAATTAAGTTTTCTCAGGGCGAGCAAGTGCTCATTTATCTAATGTTGTGCCTCAACTATGTTGATTTCTGGTTTAGGGAGTTGCAATTTTAATCTCAGGGTTCTTCGGAACTGGCATAGGGTCTTCAGTTTCTGTGTAAGACCCCATATCCTTTTTCCAAACCTAGGACATGAGTTGATTTTGAATGGTGTGGTGAGTTTGTTTTCACATGAATGCAGGGAGAATGCGGGTCTGCTAGCACTTACAAAAGTTGGTAGCCGGAGAGTTGTCCAAATATCTGCAGGCTTTATGATATTCTTCTCAGTTCTTGGTAAGCTTGTCTGTCTCTTCCATACTCTTCCATAAAAACCAATTATGAACTGAAATAGAACACATTAATTGATCTTCTTATATAAATCTAATGCAGGGAAGTTCGGGGCAGTGTTTGCATCAATACCTTCTCCTATCGTAGCTGCCTTGTATTGTCTCTTCTTTGCGTATGTAGGTAATTAAAGTCTCTTAGCAGAAGTAAACAAAATAGTAGGGTATGCAAATCTGGTTTACAGTTTTGTTTTGGTCCAGTGTTTTCGGATTTAGATATAATGATGATTGAAGTTTTATTAAACAGTTGGTTTGGTTACAGTAAAATCGATTTCTGTTTGGTTTCAGTTTAAGCATTTCGGTTCAGATTGGTTTAATAACAAATACTGTTGTTTAGGTGCTGGAGGACTGAGTTTGCTGCAATTCTGCAACCTGAATAGCTTCAGAACATTGTTCATCTTGGGCTTCTCAATCTTCCTAGGCCTATCGATTCCACAGTATTTCAATGAGCACACAGCCATCAAAGGTTATGGTCCAGTTCATACTGGAGCAAGATGGTTCAACGACATGGTCAATGTGCCCTTCTCGTCCAAGGCCTTTGTGGGAGGATGTGTTGCTTACTTGTTGGACACAACGCTTCACAAGAAAGATGGCTCGATCAGGAAAGACAGAGGTAAACACTGGTGGGACAGATTCTGGACTTTCAAGAACGACCCGAGAACCGAAGAGTTTTATGCTCTTCCTTTCAACCTCAACAAATACTTCCCTTCTGACTGAAAAGTTCCTTCCGAACTCTATGTAATGCTATTTGCTAGTTTTGTGTCACTTAGGTAGACACAGCTTATCTAGCTAGGTTTATGTGCATACTCGGTGAGGGAGACTAGAAACATAAAGTTGTAGAAACATTCAATGTTTTTTTCTATGTTTAGATGTTTTGCATTATTAAAGATGATTCTCGTTTTGCCAAATGTAGAACTCGAGTATGTAAGCTGAGTTTTAGTGCAAATGATTTCCATAATTAGTTCTATTCTCATTATTTAACACATTTCCTTTCTAAAGTTGTAGTGCTAGACTGCTAGATTAGTTCCGTCGCTCTTACCATTTGTTGAAATATCTTTGGTTATAGGAATGGTAAGAAATATCTTTGGTTATAGGAGGAAGTCAAAGGTTATTGGTGATTTATGTAACGGGGAGTCTATTCTTGATTTTTTTAGAGCATTATTTGAAGTGAAGATGATATAATTTTTATTTTTAGACCATCTAAATTAAATTCTCGTTTCAAACTATGCCACAATTTCGTTGACACAATACTTCAATCTTTTTTCTGAATCAACAACAAAAATTATATTATTCCAGAAAAAAAGATTAATATGATATATGTTATTAGCCTAAATCTATACAAACTATATTAACCAAGTTGGTATTATCAAAATATAATTTAGATTAGTTTTCTTACACAGAAAACATATATAAAATTTAGAAAAAAAACTTGAGTTTCTTGAAACAGAAAATTGCTTAAGAACTACGTAGAACTCTTAAAATAGTAAAATATTTGTATATTGTCGTATTACAATTTAACAAATCGTAAGCAAATTTCAATAATTCTGATTGTGTAGATGTTTTTTTCTTGGCAGTAATTGCACGTTCAGCTTCTTCTGAACACTAAAAAAAACCAGGAAAAAATGCATTTAACAACACTCTTTAATAAAACACAAAAATATGAAATAAAATAGAAGTTTTAAATGTCCAATTAATACACATTTTTTATCAAGCGGTGTGGGATAGTACCTACTACGTAGTATATAGAAATAATGAAGTATGTTAATAAAATATAAATATATATGTTCTTGCAAATTGTTTTCATATAACTATTTATATTATGTTGTGAATTAATATTCTGAGTTTAGAGAAGAATGAATTAGGGAATTTAACGTAAAGTACCACATTTTCTTAACAATTTTTCAATTCTACCACATTGAAAAACATATTTTCTGTGATATCACAAGGACTATTGAAAAGTCGAAAATACCCTTGAACTTATGTATAAGAATTTAGAATTAATTATAGTCTTTTTCTAACACATCATCCACATAGAATGACAATACATCTGCTACTGACAACATTGACATTTAATATATATTTGATTTTTTACAATAGAAATAAACATTAATTATTTGTACTATAGAGACAAGTGAGACCCATAATAGACAAGATTCGTGTGATTAAATCATGTTTATTAGCTGGAACTTGTCCATTTGGTAAGCATGTTGAGTAGTAGACAAATTATAAAAGAAACATTTCAAATTAAGAGAAATTGTTGTTGACCAATAAATAATATCTTTTACTCATAAGTTGTCTATAAAATATCATTATACATTTGTAATATATTTAATTAACAAAAAGCTAAATGTTGAAAAATATTGTTATTGTAGACAATATATATATTTTCGTGGACAAGATTCCAAATGGTGGACAACATTATAACGGTGGACAACAAATACGGTGGACCAAAAACATAATATTGTGGACAAAAAAATAATTCAAAAGATAAGTTTCGACTTGTCCACAATCGAATCTAATAGAATATAAAATCTGAAGACAAATATAATAGAGAAAGTTTTTTTTCTCTTTCTCATACTCATCTTCTTCACTTAGAATTTAAAAGCAGGAGCAACACCCAAAGACTTAGGGAAAAAAATTTAATTAGAAAAGATCTACAACAACTCATTCACATCAAACCGAGTTTCTTCTTTTTCTAACGTTTTACTTAGTTGATTTGTTAAAATTTAAAACTAGTATTTCTTTTTTTTCTTAGATTTTGTTTAATAGAGTGATTGTAAACATTTAAAAAAAAACAAAAGAGAAAGAAAGAAACAAGAGAGAGAGTGTGAGTGAGAGAGAGAAATAAAATTGAAGAAAAAGAGATATATTTTATATTCTTATTTATTTCTGTTTTTAAAAGATACATGTGAGTTTAGTTGGAGAGTATTATAGTTATTTGAAACAAATATGTGGTAGAATGAGAAAGAGTATTGAAATGTGGTATAAGAGAAAAGAATTGTTTTATGAAGTGGTACTTTTCTTAGTTTTCTCAATGAATTACCTACTAAATCAAATCCCAAAATTGTTTACATTTTCAATAGCTTGTTTTATCCTTAGTATAGCGATGATTGGTTTAGGCAATTAATTCATTACTTAATATAACTCAATGTTTTTATATTACACATACATTAGTGTTTTTACACATACATTAGGTTGGTTGTTGGGAAGTGGAGTCTAGCAATCAGAGGCTTAGGACCTCTCGTCTTGCGATCCAACCCGCGTACACATACGTACCCTCCAGAATATTATTTTTGCCAAGTGAGTGACATTTACCTATTATTTCTGACAAAAAAAAATGATTTTCAATGATTTTATTTGGATTGCTATTATACTAGGTTTCTAATCCAAATTAAGTTGTGTATTTGGTCTCATAACTTTTCGTTAAAAATCCAAATTAAGTTGTGTTTTTTAGATTTTTAATTATAGTTATTTAAAATAAAATTACATTTACTCATTACAACCATTAGTTCAATATTCTCGGATCACTTTGTTATAATGATTTTTTTAATTATAACTTTTTACCATAGTTCTTCATAAAAATACCATAATGATTTATTATACTTTAAATAATATGTTTTGCAAAGTTGCGTCTATTCTACATAATATTTTTTGTTATAAGTTTTCATTTTGATGGTTGTGTTTTTAGTAACAGTTTATGTATTCAAACTATTCTATTATATTAAAATAATTTCATAATATATAATTTTAAACTTTAAATTTTTGTTTTTTCTAAAATATTTTCTAAAAAACATTAACAAAATAAAGAACAAAACAGAATTCAAATTACAAACAACAATTATCAAAAAAATAGTTACATAGCAAAAACAAACAAAAAAAACAATACGCAGTCAGAGCCGTGCGAAGGTCAATAATTATAAATAGCGAACAAAAATAAATTGTCTCTGTTTAAATAAAAAAAATAAATAAAGAGACAAACTGAAACAAAATATTAGTTCTTAAACATTAACATAATATGATTTGATTAATTAAAAGAATAGAGTAAATAGAGATAGTAAATAAAAACTAATTTTAGTTTGATATAACTAATTTGGTGAAAAAACCGTTGAAAGAAAAATTTGTCGGTGTGTTACCATAGAATCAAAAGATGAGAAAACCTTAACGACGAAATAAAAAGCTATCAAAAATGAATTTGTAATCCTAATTGTTTAATTAAGCATAGAGTATGTCATATAACTAGTTTTTTTTAATTAATTAATATAATAAGTTTATGTTTAAAATTAGATTGTAGAAATCCAAATTTTGTTTCTAATGATATAACTTGTAAGAAAAATTTATGAACCCATAATTCCATAATTATATATTTTTATTAAAGATAAAACATGACATAACTAAATTATATGCTCTTATTTAAAAAAAATTGGATGGCAGAAGCGGGCGCTTCTTTTTTTATAACTGCTAACGCAGTTTAATACTGTTACATCGTAAAAAAGGGTAGCAAGTGTTCTCCACTATAGAAATGGGTAATGCTGATTTACTTTTTATTTATTTAATTATTTACAGCATTTTTTGCATTTGCTTTAAAATAGAGATCTGAAGAAAATAGGAGGACGAAACTGTAAAAAGTGTAAAAACATTGATGGAGACAAGAGAGAGAAAGAGTTAAAAATAAAGATATTAAAATTATTTTTTAGTTACATAAAAAATATAAGAAGACAAAACAAAAGAAATAAGCCTCAAATAATGGAGACGAAGTGGAGAGAGAAAGCTCCCACTCTCTCACACCCCAAACCCCCAAAGCTTCTTCTTCTTCTTCTTCTTCTTCTTCTTCCTCTTCCTCTCTAATCTGAATCCCAAATCCCAAACTCAAAGCTCTCTCACTCTCTTTTATGACACAAGATCGCTCAGAAATGTCTGAGGACGATGATGACCAACAATCTCCACCGTTGGATCTACGCTCTGCCGCCATAGCTAAACCTTCCTCTTCCTCTTCCTCTTCCTCCTTCGTCGTCGTCGTCGTCGATTCAACTCCAAACAAATCTCGTAACTGTATCTCCTCCTCCTCCTCTGGTTCCTTAACTTCACAGCCTTTCCCTGACCATGTACTCGAGAACGTCCTCGAGAACGTGCTTCAGTTCCTAGATTCGAGATGTGACCGTAACGCTGCTTCTCTCGTTTGCAAATCTTGGTGGCGTGTCGAAGCTTCGACTCGATCTGAGGTTTTTATTGGGAACTGTTACGCTCTCTCTCCCGCGAGGTTGACTCAAAGGTTCAAGCGTGTTAGTTCTCTTGTGCTTAAAGGGAAACCTAGGTTTGCTGATTTCAATCTCATGCCTCCTGATTGGGGTGCTAATTTTGCTCCTTGGGTTTCTACTATGGCTAAAGCTTATCCTTGGCTTGAGAAGGTTGATTTGAAGAGGATGTTTGTTACTGATGATGATTTAGCTCTTCTTGCTGACTCCTTTCCTGGTTTTAAAGAGCTTATCTTGGTTTGCTGTGAAGGTTTTGGTACTAGTGGTATTGCTATTGTTGCCAATAAGTGCAGGTACTAATGGTATCTTTTTTTTGATAGTTTAGTGTGAGAGACTTTTGTTATTTATGAATTTACCAATTTTTGTTTCAGAAAGCTGAAAGTGCTTGATTTGATTGAGTCTGAGGTCAATGACGATGAAGTGGATTGGATTTCTTGTTTCCCTGAGGATGTTACTTGTTTGGAGTCTTTAGCTTTTGACTGTGTGGAAGCCCCAATCAATTTTAAGGCGCTTGAGTGTCTTGTTGCTAGGTCACCTTTCTTGAAGAAACTTAGGCTGAACAGGTTTGTGTCCCTTGTGGAGCTTCATCGCCTGCTACTTGGAGCTCCGCAGCTCACTAGTCTTGGGACTGGCTCATTTAGCCATGATGAGGAACCTCTGAGTGAGCAAGAACCAGATTATGCAGCTGCATTTCGTGCCTGTAAATCTGTTGTTTGCTTGTCAGGATTCAGGGAGTTAATGCCTGAGTACCTTCCAGCTATATATCCGGTGTGCGCTAACCTCACCTCCCTGAACTTCAGTTATGCTAATATTTCTCCTGACATGTTTAAGCCCATCATACAAAATTGCCACAAACTCCAGGTTTTCTGGGTATGTATCCTTCTTGATCTATCTCGCCATGGTTTTTAACTTATCTGTCACTTATTTCCTGTCGCCATATATATTGTTTGGATCAGATGGATTGAATGAACAGACTTGATATCTGTTGTCCAAAGAACTTGAGTAAATGCATGACTTGAACTTTTACAATGCAGGCTCTTGATTCTATATGTGATGAAGGACTACAGGCAGTTGCTGAAACTTGCAAGGAACTCCGTGAACTCAGGATCTTCCCTTTTGATCCTCGGGAAGACAGTGAAGGTCCTGTCTCTGAAGTAGGCCTCCAAGCGATCTCTGAGGGTTGTAGGAAACTAGAATCTATTCTCTACTTTTGCCAGCGCATGACTAATGCTGCCGTGATAGCCATGTCAGAGAACTGTCCTGAGCTTACTGTGTTTAGGCTTTGCATAATGGGTCGACATAGGCCTGACCATGTGACAGGGAAGCCTATGGACGAGGGATTTGGTGCCATTGTTAAAAACTGCAAGAAGCTAACTCGGCTTGCAGTGTCCGGGTTGCTTACAGATCAAGCTTTTAGGTATATGGGTGAGTATGGGAAATTGGTCCGTACTCTGTCAGTAGCTTTTGCAGGAGACAGTGACATGGCTCTGAGACATGTCCTTGAAGGTTGTCCTAGACTGCAAAAACTTGAGATAAGGGACAGTCCATTTGGGGATGCTGCGCTACGTTCTGGTATGCATCGATATTACAACATGAGGTTTGTTTGGATGTCAGCATGTAGCTTGTCAAGGGGATGCTGCAAGGATATTGCAAGTGCAATGCCGAATCTAGTTGTGGAAGTGATTGGGTCAGATGATGATGATGAGAATAGGGATTATGTCGAGACTTTATACATGTATAGGTCGCTTGATGGTCCAAGGAAAGATGCACCAAAGTTTGTCGCAATTTTATAGAAACAAGAACATTTTGGTGTTGCCTATTTTGAAGAGAGAAGATGGGTAGATGTAGGAGGCTCAGATGATGATGATGGTGGTGGCAACAGAGAGGCACACTGCATGATTGTTGATGATGATGATGGTTGGGAGGATCGCATGATTGTTGTATCATTATTTCTTTTTAATTTATTTTTGGGTTTAAAAGTTCTTATATTTGGTTGGTTAGGTGGAACAATGGATATATGTTTTCGGAGCATCGATGTTAGTTAGACAGCTGAGTTGGTTCTCTATGTTTTCTTTTAATAAGCTGCTCTTTTTGGCTCTCTTAGTTGTTGTTAAGAACTAATGAGATATTTCTTTCCATTTTTAATTAATATGAGATATTTCATTTATATCCATTAAAGTGTTGTGGTGGATTATATTTTGTTCAATTTTAGTATTACTAGATTCGGATCCGCAAGTACGTGTAGGTTTATGTTTGCATAATTTTTTTAAAATTGAAAACACCAAGACTTCCATGAGTGATATTTATAAGAAAAAACTTAAGATATAACATTTATATTATTCTAAACTTAAGTGATATTATATGTATATTATTCTAAACTAATCCAAATATTTCTAAGAGTTTGTTTAGGAGTGTTAAATCAAATTTGGATTCAGTTTCAATTTCATTATTTTACGTATTTAACCTAGATATATATATAATTTGGGACAGTATACTCGTCTTGTCTTGTATGCGTCACAAAATTTCGTCCCATAACCATTTTCTTAAAAATAATTATATTTTTTACTATATTATTATGATAGGTTTAGATACCCGTATTTCTGGTTTATAAATTTTAATTTTACTAAATGAATGAAAATTATCCAGATAAATAAAATAATTATGTAGAATTATCTAAATATTTTTAAAAATACTCAAAAAACTCAAAAATCCGTCACAAAATAGATCATCAGATGTCCTATAGTCAAACTATTATCCAAATTAGTGAAACTTTGAGAAAGGAATATACCTACCCAAAATTTTAGATTATTTACTGTTATCTCAAAAGTCAAGACCTCTTTGTTTATATGATTTGATTAAAAATCAAAAGGTACACCTTTGGGCTATATGTTTGATCGATGAGCAGAAGTAAGTTGCCATGGGATGATAGCTCTAAATTGTAATGTCATTGAAGATTATTATTTCTTAAGCTAAAGTGATTAAGCCGATGATTTCCTTTGATACCTGTAAAGCATAATTTTATTAGAAAATGTGACAAAAAAAAATTATTAGAATTTGTCTACATAGAATAGTATGATATATTACTAAACACGAAACATGAACCATAAAATAGAGTGATATATTATATATATGTACCCTCAGTTCTTCTTGCCATGACCACACTTGCTTGTACAGCTGGTATCTTCACAACTACAAAGAAGAATTACATTAAGGTTAAATCTCAAAACTAAAGTTATAATTTAATGAGAGCAAGAAAATAATTCTACTTACATTCATTGTGTGAAGATGAAATCAAAGTAGATTCTCATTCATTCCATGTTTTTTTTTCCATTCAATATTTTAATATATTAACACCAAATCGTTAAAAATAATTTTTTTGAGCATTATGAAAAACAAAATGACACCATTGCCGGGGAACGAAAGAACGAACTAAATCGTTAATATTTCAAATATTAAAGGATTGTACCCTATATTCAATAGATTGGTTCAATGAATTTGGGCTGAAGAGATCATCTTTCATCTGAAATATTAAAAATCAATTTATAACACTTGAGAGAGAGTACATATAACATAATAAATATTATTGAGAAAAATGTCAAAAAAATCCCGAACTTTCAAATTGTGGCCAAAAAAAGCATAAATTTATGAAATGTCATTTAAATCACCAAGTTTTTGTTGACTTTTTTAAAAAATAGCTAACTTTCGTTGACTAGGCCATTTAAGGCACGACGTTAAATTTTCAGTTACACAACAATGACGGAGTTAACTTCCGTCAGAATTTCCGTTAAACCTTAAACGCCATCGTTTCATTAGAAGAATAAGACAAAAATAATTTAAGTCCAGCAAGAATCAAACTGCCAACCTTTGAAACTCAAAACAAGCTCTCTACCATTGAGCCACAATAACATTCTAATATTATACCAATCAGACATGTATATATATATATATATATATATAGACAATCGATTAAAAATGGCAAAACACAAAATAATGTTATATTTATGTAATGTATTTATAAAATATATGTTATTATATCATTACTCTTTATATATATATATATATATTAAATTTTAGTGTTTAATATATATATATATATAATATAAAGATTAAAAACTAAATATTTTACAAATACCAAATAAAATGTATGATCAATATGTCTTCTTTGGTATATATATGCAAAAAGCCATATTTAAAATTTACACTCTTTATCCTGATGAATAAGATATTAATTTAAATATATGCACACTATAAATTATATATTTTATTTAGTATTTAATAATAAATAAAAATATAGCAAAGATAAAATTTATATTAGTTTTTGATCTTTATATTTTATATCTATTATATTCTAAAACGTTAATATAAATATATACATATATATATATATATATGTATATATATATATAAATTAATGATATGATAACATATATATTATAGATGCATTACATATAACGGATTGCTTACGTATAAATATATTTCTGTTTGTAAAAATATATAGAAATATAATTGTGGCTCAATGGTAGAGAGCTTGTTTTGAGTTTCAAAGGTAGGGAGTTCGATTCTTGCTGGGCTCAAAAATTTAACGTTGTGCCTTAAATGACCTAATCAACGAAAGTTAGCTATTTTAAAAAAAAATCAACAAAAACTTGGTGATTTAAATGACATTTCATAAGTTGATGTTTTTTTTTGCCACAATTTGAAAATTGAGGATTTTTTTGACATTTTTCCCAAATATTATTGGATAATAAGAGTCACTGTTTAAAAGTAGCTTACCTCCATAACCCACCCATAAAAATTTCGACTCAAGACCATGACGATTCAGGTATGCTTTGGTGTCGTTTGTATGACTGCACATAAACATTAGCCATTATCAACAAATAAATATAAATTGAAAAATATAATAATTATATAGACAAAATGAACAACACAATCTTGGAGAAAATTTTGTTTTTAGAATGCTATAGTAGTAAAGAAAATGGTTGAATGGTTTGGTGAATAGTGAATATTCATTTCCACTACTATATTTATAGTAGAATTTAGATGTTTAGAAATTGTGAGCTAATGCATTGCATTCAAATCACAAAATACTTTCGAGATAACGAAGAATCTAAAATCAAAAATTTATTCGCAAAATATGCTATATTTGAATGTACTAAATATTTTATTTAGATTATATTTGACAAATATTATAACTATTTTTAAATTTTTTTGGTAACAATCAATATTTTTTTAAAAAATCTTCCATCTAATACTAACCATAATTAGTTAGTATGATCTTTTTTTTTGGTCAAATTCGTATGATTTTGTTATGCAAGTTTTTGAAAATAAAAAATAATTGATGATTTGTTTTTATTGAATTATATTAAATTGGATTGTTATTTTCGGAAATAACTATTAATATATGATCAAATAAAATCAAATCCAAAAGGTAAATATATAAACTATCGTAACTTTAGGTGCACATTTAAGAGTAGTTCACTTGTTAATTGCATATAGCCTTTAACGACAGATATTGAAAGATTCGTTTTATTAAATCGTATCCATTTTCTTTGATTTTTTCAAAAACTTGCATTAGAATTAAGAGAGAATATTAGGGGATTGATATTGTTAGTAGATATGGTATATTATACAATTACGAAAATCAAATTTAAATATAAATTACCTAAAATTAGTTTAAAGAATATTTTTTTTGTCCCATATTATTCGCAAACTTAGAGTGTTCTATATGTTTGGCTCAGAGTTTAACTTTAATATCGTTCATATGAAAATTAATCATGATTAAGAGGTTTTGAATTTTTAGGATCCGAATATGATAAACCCGGGTCATCCAGGATCCGTGTGTCAAGGCAATGGATACATACTAAATTGCCCTTTCGCTTTTTTTTGTTTGTTTTGCAATTTTTTTTTCTTCTGGAGGCATTATATGGTATACTCGTTTTTTTGTTTTTTTCTGTTCTATTCCTAAGTGTGCCCACCAATTAATAGTATATATAGTCAGTTAACTTTGTTTACATATATAAAATTTAGATTTTTATTTTTTTCCATCTATATTAATCATGATTAATTATATAAATATTGTTAAGGAAATATTGCAAAATAGAAATTAAATGATTATATGTTTTTATCTAACTGTATTAAACAGATTTGTTATTTTTGTAAATATCTATCACAATATAAAACCAAATCAAATATGTTTACATAGATATATATATATATATATATATATATATATATAATTTTGATTTTAATCTATACTATTAAAGCAGAAGTACTCACTAGACTCAAATTGGACCATGACTTTGTTTTATACGTTTTTCATTAAAAATGATTAGAGAATCACTTAATTTCATTAAATTAACTTATGGTTACGATTTATCTAAATGACCATTATATCCCTTGCTCGACCACTTAATTATGACCAGGTTGGGACTTGGATCATCTTTAACCCGAAAATCGAAGAAATAAAACTCGCGGATCTGTTTGTACTCCAGGTTTATAATATTCGGATCATGTATGTTCTTTGGTTCAAGAATAATTATTATTGTCGCCAAACAGAGGTATAATCCCTATAAATAAGGAAACTTGTATCTGAATATTTAATGGCTTCAATAATATCAAATATTAACTACTATCATCAATAATATCAAATATTAACTACTTATATACTTAATCCCTATAATTTTTACGAATATTCATAATAATGAGAAATCTTTAATACTTATGGATTGTGACTTTGTTGCTTCCAAAATAATCAATAGATTAAATACGAAACTGTATATATATGTAAACTTATTTGATTTGCTTTTATATTGTGAGATATTTACGGAAACAAAAAATCAACTTAATACAATTAAATAAACCAAAATAAAGAAAAACTCATCCTCTTACAAAATTACTATCCGATATTGCGGCGTGTCTATCCTTTTACAAAACTAGCTACTATCCGATATTGTGGAGTGTCTATTATCTTACAAAACTACTATCCAATATTGCGGTGTATCTGTTTCCGTGAAAAGCTACATTTTACAAACTACATACTCTATTATGATTTCCAATTTACTGTATAACCCCAAATATACAAATAAACATAAACGAAGACAATAAGTCAAAATAAAAAACTATATTACAAAAATACAAATTACAAAAAAGTAACTAACAAAATATATAATCTCGTGCTGTAGCACGGGGTATCACCTAGTTCTTTGATTATTATGAAAGCAAACTTTAAACAGCTTCCAAAGATATTGAATGATTATGGGTTCTATTTATATTGCAACTTTCTTATATATCAAACAAAACTGATTAAATTCATTTTTTGAAAAATTTGATTTGATATGCATTTTTAATTACTCCTTTTAATCACATGATACACGATCCGAATATAAATATTCCGGGTCAACCCGAGATCCGAGTTTTCAAGACTTAATCTAATGATATTACATGTAATAATCACTAACTCTATGTCTACTTAATTAAAAATGTTTTCCTTTTAATAGTATAAATATATAGTAAAGATATACTAAGGTTTTCATATATATATATATATATATATATATATTTTTCCATAATATGTATTAAGACGAATTAATTATTATTGTTTTGTTCAGAAAATTAAAAAATCTAAAATAAAAGATAATAAATCTAACCAAAATAAATATGTTTACATTATATATACAATTTCAAATTTAATAATTTTTCTTTCATGGTAACAACTTTAAACAATTTCCAAAAATATCGGATAATTTTAACTTTATAATTAATTTCGTAATTATTGTTGATTTTTTGCCATAAATATTAGATTTTCGACCAACAATTTTTATTTCCATATGTTGTTTATTTTTTTTTTAATTATATAACCAACTGGACCTGTTTGGTAACATGGATATATGAGTCTATGACATGGTTTTTTTTTTTAAATCTTTAATTTCTACTCTCCAATTAATAGTATAGATTACGACACACTCTTGTTAGAATCTGTTTGGTTCAGGTCGATGAAAAATAAAGGCGATAAATAAGCCAACTTTTTTACTATTATGCTATCTATCACTTTTGCAAATAAAGAGTTGAATTGTGATATCTAGTGCATATCCTTTTGAATAAAAAGTAAATGTTACTTTTAACCCCAAAAAAAAAAGATCAATTTGATTCGATCCGATAGAATTCTATTTTTTTGACTTCGTTCGGGTTAAACGTCTTATGCGTAGAAAGGGTGAGGGAACTCTTAACTTGTGGTGGTGGAGAGAGATGAGCTGAAGTTCTTATCCAAAGGAAGACCTCTCCTTTTGCCTTTTAGTTGACAAGCCATCTTTGTCCCCAAAAGACTACATTTTCTAACTGACAAGAGACCCATCATTTATATTTCTTAAAGGTCATAAACCAAACTGAAATAATGCAAGCGGATGGTGACAAAAAAAACATATGATAGTGGTACGATTAAGAGATAATTTGGAGAAAAAAAGGGCTTATATATTAGGATTGATGTGATCATCTTACCTACTCATTAAACCACTTAACTCTACTGTTTTTAATAACTCCCATCATTTCATCCTTTATATCACTTTGTTTCCCATCCTACGGTCACCATTCGTCGTATCTCCCATCTCCACTCCCTCTCCCTCCAAATATTATTTATATTAATAAATAAATGAAATGAGACATTGGCTTAATTAGTTGGTTACATGCATTTGTCCTTGCATATTAATATGTCTCCTTCTACATTAACTTCTGAATCGTGAAGTTAGCTACTACCAATTTACTAAGTATTAGGTACTTTAATGGTTTGTGTACTGCGCAGGTTTATACATAAGAGTGTCGTGTGTTTAAAAATATTCTAGTGGTCCAGCTATATGAGATTGTTTTGTTGCACAAGATTTATTCATAAAAGCAGGTATGTATCTGATAAGCTCCATTATGTGTATACAAGGAGAAAGAAAGGAGAGGAATCAACACGTGCGACTCGAAAAAGCAAGTGCAGAAAGATCGAGAACGAATATATAAACTCAAAATAGTTTGTTTTAGATTTTTATGCATTGTTTGTTATTGTTAGCGACGCATGTGTTGCTCAGGAGTTGAGTTGATGATCCGGTGATATATCGGTGACTCATTCCGTTATAGACGATGTATCGGAGCTCGATAGTAATAAAGTTTGCGTACTTTCTTCTATCAATTGATGCGTTTGTGATCTAGATCGGAGCTATCGCGAAGTCTGGGTTCTCGATTGGAGATTTTTTCGCGAAATTGATCAAATTGCGAAATTAACATGGTGATGGATCAAGCGTTAACGCCGATTAAGGAGTCCGCGACGGCGGAGCAAGTTGAAGCGTTGGCAATGGAGTGTTACAAGCGATTGACGGATATGGCATCGATGGTGCGTCGTGTGGAGTCGTGATTGGATTCAAGAATCGATACGCACGATCAGCAATTCGCAGAGATTAAGCAGCGATTGGATTTTTTGATTAAGCAATCTCCCTGGGAAATCTTCGGTACATGAGGTCGGGGGGACGAGTCAGGTAACAACATCGGGATCGCAAGATCATACCAACCAGGTACCATGCTCTTTCTTGGAACCTTGCCGTAGTGATGTTAGGCCTGGGATAAGAGAAAACCTTCTCAGAAATGTAGAGATGGCCGTGTTTGACGGTGAAGGTACTTACGGATGGATTGCAACAGTGGAGAGGTTCTTAAGATCTGGTGGCTATTCTGATGCAGAGAAACTAGCCTTGGTAGCTGTGAGTTTGCGTCGTGAAGCTTTAAGTTGGTAGAACTGGGAAGTGAACATAAGAGAGTTTGAAAATTGGGACCAGTTCAAGAAGAGTTTGTTACTATGTTTCGGGAACTTGAAGCTAAGAGGACCGAGCCAAAGTCTCTTTTGTATCAAACAGACGGGTTATATAGCCGATTATGTCCAACGTTTTGAAGACTTATCTTCACAAGTGACAGGTTTAGATGATCAGAAGTTGGAAGGGATATTTCTCAATCGCTTAAACTTGGAAATGCAGGAGTTGGTGCATATGCAAAAACCAAGAGATTTGCCAGAGATGATAGCAGAAGCCAGAGCAATGGAGACGAGTATCATAAGAAGAGTAGTTCAGAAGGAACAAATGTTATCCAATAAATAAAATAAAGATCCACAGGGTGTTTTTTATAACAACAACCAACACAACAACACTTGGAAGATGAAGACCGTAACCATGGATTCTGCTTATACAAATGATAAGCGTGTTGTGAAGGGAGAACAACGACCGCGTAAGCACCATACCAAGGAAGAATTGGACGAGAAGAGGAAAAAAGGCATTTGCTTTAAGTGTGATGGACCTTGGTCTAGTGAACATAAGTGTCCAACAAAGAGCTCAGAATTCTCACAGTGTTCAATGGTTATGAAGCCGAGGTATTAGAAAGGAATGATGATACTCACGAAACAGCAGAACCGGTGGGTGAATGTATGTCCTTATCATTCAATTCATTTCGAGGCTTATCATCAACAAACACTACAAAGGTGAGAGGATCTATGGGTAAAAAGGGAGTGGTGATAATGTTAGACGGTGGGGCTACACATAACTTTATCTCCCCAGCAGCAGTGTAGAAGTTGAAACTTAAATGCAAAGAGGATCCAAATTTGTCAGTATTGTTGGGATTAGGCATTACGGTTCAGGGTATAGGAGTTTGTGAATGGGTGACATTCTCTGCTCAAAACCTGGAATTCACCACAGACTTTGTGGTGTTGGAACTTGGTCCGATTGATATTATTTTGGGGATATATTGGTTGGAAACATTGGGAGATTGTCAAGTAAATTGGCAAAAGCATGAAATGTCATTTGTGCATAACGGTCAGATGGTTACGTTAAAGGGTGAACCTGATCTATACTTGTCAAAAAGATCATTGAAGTCGCTGTCTTGTGGGGTTAATTTCAGTAAGAAAGGAGTTCAGATGGAACTGTGTAACATACAATCGAGTCAATCTACTCCTCAACCTACTGATATACGAATACAGTCAGTACTTTCCAAGTTTGACAAAGTGTTCGAGGTCCCCACAATATTACCACCTATCAGAGGTCGAGAACATGCTATTAATCTCTTGGCAGGGAACACCGCAATCAGTTTGAGACCTTATAGATATCCTCATGCGCAGAAGGAGATCATGGAGTAGACGGTTAAGGAGATGTTGAAGTCGGGCATAATACGACCAAGTCAGAGTCCGTTTTCAAGCCCAGTGTTATTAGTGAAAAAAAAAAGATAACAATTGGAGGTTCTGTGTGGACTATAGGGCACTTAATCGTGTAACAGTTCCTGATAAGTTCCGTATACCGATGATTGATCAGTTTTTTGATGAGCTTAATGGGGCTGTGATCTTCTCAAAACTAGATTTACGAGCAGGATATCACCAAATAAGAATGAAGGAAGAAGATGTACCTAAAACAGCTTTCATGACACATGATGACCACTATGAATTTTTGGTTATGCCTTTTGGGCTAACAAATGCCCCAGCCACTTTTCAAGCTTTGATGAATGCATTATTCCGACCATACCTTCGGAAGTTCATATTGGTATTTTTTGATGATATTTTTATATATAGTACCAGTATGGAACAACATCTTGAACATTTGTTGGTGGTTATGCGGATTCTCGAAGCTAATCACCTGTTTGCTAATAAGAAAAAATGCTTCTTTGGTCAACTACAAGTGGAGTATCTGGGACACATCATTTCGAATAAGGGGGTGTCGACTGATCCAGCAAAAACCCAAGCTATGACACAATGGCCCACACCCAAATCAGTGAAGGAGTTGAGAGGATTTTTGGGACTTACTGGATACTATCGAAGGTTTATTAAGGGCTATGGTGTTTTGGCAAGACCGTTGACTGATATGCTGCGAAAAGACAGCTTTGAGTGGTCTGTTGATGCACAAATGGCTTTTGATCAGCTAAAGAAAGCCATGTATATGGCCCCAGTCTTGTCTCTTCCAGATTTTGAAGAAGTGTTTGTAGTAGAAGTTGATGCTTCAGGATTCGGCTTGGGAGCAGTGCTCATGCAGAAGAAGCATTCTATTGCTTACTTTAGCCATAGACTGTCAGCTAAAGAACAGCTCAAACCGGTGTATGAACGTGACTTAATGGCTATTGTGCTGTCCATTCAGAAATGGAAACATTACTTGTTTGGCAGACACTTTATGGTTCACACTGATCAGAAGAGTCTTAAGTTCTCTTGGATCAACGAGAAGTAACAATGGATTATCAGAAGTGGTTGGTGAAACTGTTGAATTACGATTTTGACATAATATACAAGCCTGGAGTAGAAAACAAAGCAGCGGATGGGTTATCACGGATGGTACAAACAGAAGGCATGTTACAGTCTCACATGTTAATGGCCTTCACAGTCCCTACAGTCATTCAGTTGCAAGATATCTATGAGGAAATTGAGAATGATGAGCAAATTCAAGCTTTGGTTCAAACTTGCTTACAAGACCAAGGTACTCAAAAGAAATTGATGGTATGAGAAGGCAGATTATGGCGTAAGAACAGACTGGTTATTCCTAAATCTTCCAAGTTTATCCCATTGATTCTGGAGGAATACCACAATAGCGTTATGGGAGGTCATTCTGGAGTTCGTAAAACGGTCAAACGCATACAACAGTCGTTTCATTGGGAGGGCATGATGAAAGATGTTCAACGTTTTGTCGCCGAATGTGATGTTTGTCAAAGGCACAAGTACTCTACCCTGTCTCCAGCAGGTCTGCTTCAACCGTTACCTGTGCCTCAACATGTTTGGGAAGACATTACGATGGATTTTGTGGAAGGCTTGCCAACATATGATGGGAGAAACGTTATCTTGGTGATAGTTGATCGATTAAGCAAATACGGTCATTTTATCGGCCTTAAACATCCATTCACGACATCGGGTGTGGCGAGAGCATTCATTTCTGAAGTGGTCAAGTTGCATGGTTATCCAGCTTCCATAATTTCTGATAGAGGCAATACATTTTTGAGTGCGTTCTGGAAAGAATGTTTTAAGCTCGCAGGAACTAAATTGAAGTATAACACTGCCTTCCACCCTCAAACTGACGGCCAAACAGAGGTACTCAATAGGTGTCTCGAAACCTACCTTCGTTGCTTTGCATCAGCACATCCTAAGACATGGCATCAGTTTCTCTCTTGGGCCGAGTTATGGTACAATACTTCCTATCATACATCTCTGAAGACAACTCCTTTTAGGGTGCTATATGGTCGTGATCCTCCAGCACTTTTGCGTTTTGAGGAGCATTCGACTAAAGTCTCGGAGTTGGAAACGATGTTAAAGGAACGAGACCTTATGTTGACTCAGATAAAAGGTCATTTGACTCATGCACAACAGCTTATGAAGAACAATGCAGATAAACACAGAAGAGATGTGGAACATGAGGTGGGTAGTTGGATTTTTCTGAAGTTAAATCCTTACAGATAGCAGTCGATGGCCAAGAGAGCTTGTCAGAAGTTGGCGGCTAAATACTTCGGGCCTTATGAAGTTATGGAGCGTATTGGTAAAGCAGCATATCGCTTGAAGCTGCCTGATGGATCCAAGATACACCCGGTTTTCCATGTGTCTCAGATAAAGAAGGTCTTGGGAGATAAGAAGCAGGTTATGCCTTTACCTGATATGTTTAATGAAGTGAGTGAGTTGCTTGTCGAACCAGAGAGCTTGTTGGAGACTCGATATAATGATGATGGGGTTTTGGAAGTTTTGGTGCATTGGAGAGGACTTCCGGATCATGAGAACACTTGGGAAAACGCTAAAGAAATGCAGAGACAGTTTCCTGGTGTAGCGCTTGAGGACAAGCTTTGTTTCGAAGGGGG
>NC_025702.1:10058689-10062684 GCF_000633955.1 Camelina sativa | reverse complement strand
GGGGGGGGGGGGGGTATTGATAAGCTCCATTATGTGTATCCAAGGAGAAAGAAAGGAGAGGAATCAACATGTGCGACTTGAAGAAGCACGTGCAGAAGGATCGAGAACGAATATATAAACTCAAAATAGTTTGTTTTAGATTTTTATGCATTGTTTGTTATTGTTAGCGACGTATGTGTTGCTCAGGAGTTGAGTTGATGATCCGGTGATGTGCCGGTGGCTCATTCCGTTATAGACGGTGTATCGGAATTTGATAGTAATAAAGTTTGCGGACTTTCTTCTATCAGTATCTTGACTATTTTCTGATAGCAATACAAGTATAATGATGTTTTGAACTTAAATTAATTCAAAGGTGTGTGACACTCACTATTAATTGCAGAATATTTATTCAGCTTAGCAAATTTTGTTTGGTTGTCAAGCAGAAGAGCATAAATAAATCACATTATTAAGTGCTAAGTTGGAAAACCACATCTATATATTCAAGTGACATTTCTGGAAGTAAACCCCTATACAGCTATATATTTCATCTTTGTTATCATTGCATGGTTGATATGAAACCCAAACAGCCATCTTCTTCTAGAGGGAGGAAGTAACGAGTTGAAGTCATGGAGCCAATCTATGAACTTTCCACGCAGGATCCCCGTTTACGTCTTGCAGAGAATACTGCAGCCTGTTTTCGACATTCATATGTTAACACAACATTGACCATGGAAACTTTTTTGTGTTCTACGCCTAATTAAGAGATCATAATCCTCTTCATGCATCTCAATTTCAAGCTATTTCTGAAAATCTAGACCCCTGTTGCTACAGAAACCCGCTTTAGAAACAAGATAGGAGGTACCTGTCATGCAAACGAGATGGCTGTCCCTGCCAAAACTCGAAAAGGTTTGGTTTAAGTCTGAATCCTCCCCAGTTTTTCGGCTTTGGTATCACACTTCTGCAAGCCAAAAACAAAGTCATGTCTCTGTAATCATCAATCCAGAACATCGAATCAAAATGAGTTCTTTTAAGATTCAAATTATTCTAGAACTCACCCATCTGAATATTTTTTCGTCAGTTCTTGATACTCGTCGTATAGAACATGCCTGCCAGGTACAACAGAACTCTGATGGACACCAAAAGAAGAAGGGTAAGAACCCAAAACAAAATCTTAACATCATATGAAAATCTTTTGGTAACTGCAACAGACACAAGGCACCTGTTTGCTAACAATAGCTCCGATCTGACTTCCTCTAGGACGACTATGAAAGTAATTCTCGGATTCTGACTCGGGTATTCTCTCCACTGGTCCTTCAATCCTTACCTGGAAAGGTACAGTGGATATCAGTACTGCTAAAATATATTAATCGACCAAGTTACTAATTTTAGTGAATCAGTGGTGGACCAACTCTTTGTAGAAGTGTACAGTGCACCTCATATACGGATGTGCAAAGGACCAGCTAAAAACATACGGGGAGGTGAAGGAAGATAAAAACACCCACCTGCCGATTCAAACTTTCCCAGTAGAAAAGAAGCGCGGCACAAGGATTTTCTGATAGTTCAGAACCCTTTTTACTTTCGTAGTTAGTGAACCTGCATTGTACAATTTAAGCAAGTAACACCATGTTGCACACAGAGATCTTCATACCCAAATATAAGCAGAAAAAGGAAGAGAATGTACTAACCAGACAAATCCATTCTCATCAAATCCTTTTAGTAAAACCATTCTTGATGATCTGTAGCATAATCAGGCTAATCAGAAAAGATATGAAACAGAATGTAGACAGGCAAATTTCTGTTGATATAGCTTAAGTTGTACTCAAGCATTAACTGAGACTACTGAGTTCGCACATGATCAAGACGAGACACTAAACATACATACTTACGACCACTTCAAAAAGAGTGAAATCTGCAAATTCTGCAGCAAAATAGAAACCTAAGGTACACTTTTTTTTTTGTATCACAGGCTGTATATCAGACAACAATTAGTTCAAAGAAACAACAGCTGAGTCCATCTCATCCTATTGCAGAAAGCTCTATAAAGTTCCACTTTCCTAATACAGTTATGCTAGATAACATGTAAGAGATATGGACATAGAAAAGCTTTTGAATCATGTTCATCAGCATATTGTTTCACGGAGTCGAATCTCCTGGAATATCAGCATACTTACGGTTTTTTGTCTTTGTTCGCTGTGCACAAAGCCATAGCATTTGTTTCTCTCAATCCAGCCGCAACTGCCTCATCAAACCATTTACGAAACTGCAAAAGAAGAAAGACCTGTATTAGAAAAAAGGATGCCTTATCTCTAATAAGAAACCACAATAACTAAGCAGTGAGTGGTCTAGCAGAACGAGTTATTGAAAAGCCATTAAGAAATGACCAAAACTGAAAAGAGTATTATTACATCAGATAACAAATTGACATGGGTGCAACAAAAACGCTTTACATCTTATTTAAGTTTCTACTCATTCGTTACCCGTGATTGGTGAACAATACAGATAAGCAAAGACAGAGCAATGAATTCATACCTGTACCGTAGGATCAGTTTCAACCTTCTCCTCAAGCAATTCTGGAGACACATAGTTCACTCTCATAGCAGATATGTCAACTTTCGGAGGTCTACCAATTCTAACACACATCGATGTCCCAGGGTAACTAGGAAGCTCGAGCTTATACTTTTCTGAAACAGAAGGTGGTACAAATCTCCCACCTAAAAAGTGATGAGGGCCACAAAATCTCTTCGCACATAATTTTGGGGCAGTCAAAGACACCTAAATAGAGTAAAAAGATTCAATTAATAAAGTTTTACTTATACATAACATGATAGTAACAAATGAGTAGTGCAAACATTTCGTCTAAGGCATACCAACATATCAGGTTTAATTCCTGCACCTTCATGGTCTCCTTCTTCAACGTGCCAGCCAGAGGGAATATCTACAGAGACGATGACTGGGTGTTTTTGGAGCGTCTGCTCATAGTTTTGCAAGGACATCAATCTCCGGATGAGATCATCGAAAGGAAGCCTTGGAGCACCTACATGTGCAAAATATTGACTCCAAATAGCAGTTGAAACATGATGCAATCATGCAAATGAGTATAGGTGCATAAGTGAAATATTCAAGACATTAATTCCAAATCCTGTTGTTCAAAATTTCGATGAGTTCACTTTCTTTTAGTCGTATCATGCTTTTGAAGAATTCTAACAAGGTAGGTAAAAGAACAGTTACCATGAAATGAAAACCCAAACATTGCATCTACAATAACATCGAAGTCCTTTGACAAGTCTTCCGGCAGATCATCAACGGAGACGAAAGGGACTGAGAGTGACTCCAACTACAAAAACAGACAATTTCAGCAGGCAGTATGGAAACGTAACAGCTAACAGATATCATAAACTAAGCACTTGTTACAAACCTGAGTGACCAGTCCAGCATAAAGTGACTTGGCTGTACGTTTAGGATAACAGATAGACGGTTTGTATCCAAAGTGGTGAAGATGCCTTGCCGCCACCAGACCATCACCACCATTGTTTCCAGGACCACAGATTGCTAGAACCCGACTATATTCTTCCGGTTTATAAACCTGGAAAACATTGCACACCTCAAATCCGATGTACATAGCAAGAACAAAGCTTGTAATGCTAGGATGAACTGTGATACTCAAGTTTAGGTTCAATTAGGACAATAAAGTCAAACTTATTTCACTAAAGTTATAGACTTGTGAGTCTCATCCAAGGAAGAGAGAGAAAGAGAGAGAGAGAGAGAGACAGAGAAAGAGAGAGAGAGAGAGAGAGAGAGAGCTTTGGATGTTAATCGGTTCAAAGGTAAAAGCTTTGAGCTTTACATTGAGAAACGTACTAATGAAACTCCTCACAGGACTATCGAAACAAACACATTATGAGAATTGAGCAGGTGTCTAAATCTAAAAGTGGTTGGTAGGCAAAAAAAAAGAATAACCTCAGCAATTGAAGCAGCGACGCTAAGACCAGCCAATTCCTGCAATAAGAAGATGAGCA
>NC_025702.1:10014047-10058388 GCF_000633955.1 Camelina sativa | reverse complement strand
TAATCGGTTCAAAGGTAAAAGCTTTGAGCTTTACATTGAGAAACGTACTAATGAAACTCCTCACAGGACTATCGAAACAAACACATTATGAGAATTGAGCAGGTGTCTAAATCTAAAAGTGGACAACGAATTACCTCAGCAATTGAAGCAGCGACGCTAAGACCAGCCAATTCCTGCAATAAGAAGATGAGCAAAATAAGCTACAAAAATTGGTGGGGAGAAGAAGAAGAGAGAGAGAGAAATGGAGAACCATGAGCTGATCAACGGAGAAACCAAGAGGACCCATCAAGGTCTCATCAATCTCAGCAGCTTCTCGCTGAGTAAGATAAGAGAGTGGTGATCCTGAATCCTGCATGTTTGGTACGATGGATTTGGTACACAAAGCCCGTAACGAAGCGGAGCGTAGACGAGAGCCCTGGCTCGGATTGAAGAAGCGCTGGGTTGATGATGATAAAAGAGCAGCAGAAGAGGAGAGAGAGAATAGAGGAGGAGAAGGAGAAATTGGGAGTGGCGGTGGTGATTGGAGGAGGAGGAAGGTGAACGTCATTGCTCTACGCATCACATTCCTCATTTAGTAGCCAACGCAACAAAACCAATTTGGACCTAAACCAAACTCTTTAGAATAAGCCACTTTAATGGCCGGCCTATATGGGTTCAATCTAACTCATGGTTACATGTGAGTTAGTTAAATCTTTCATGAGTTTCTAAAGTTTGTGCTGATCTGAAATGTAGTATGTTGTTGAATATATCATATACATAATAATAGTTTATGTTTGGATTTTATAATTTATTCATCTATACTAGTATTTTTGCAGCAATTTTTGATTAAAAATATTTTTTTGAAAAGTTTTTGCATTTAATGCTATTTAATGCTTATATTCATATCTAAACAAGTTTAGTTAATTCTCTCTACTATCTTTATGACCAAACAGAATTAAAATATTTTTAAATATCCATATATATATTATTCTATAATTAATATAGAATTAAAATTTATTCTCCTATCATTTTTTTTTAAAATTAAATGTAGTGAATCATCATATAATACATAAAGTTAATAAAATGTGTATTTTTTCCTGTATATATTGTGATTTGTATTTTTTTAAACGAGCATATATTACTCAATTAATATAAAAAGTGTGTGTTCAACATACATATATAGTAAATTTACTGTATATAGTAAATTATAGAATTTTAAGAAGTTTATAATTTATAACTGGTATACCTAAACTTAATAAAAAGTTTAATATTATGAATATTTAAACGTATTGAATTTTCAAAATAACACAAACGAGTTATATTAAATGACGGGTTATAAGAAATTACATGATTGAATTGATAATATTAAAAATATATATATCATTAATATGATATTTTAATACGGGTTAAATCCTTATTTTACTATTTTAACAACACCAATATAAAATATGTCGAATCAAACTGATTTAATTAAAATTATATTAAACAAAAATTGTTGTGCGGTATACCTAGAATTATATACTAAATCACTAAAATTAATAAAATAGTACATTAACAAAATTCGTATTAAAATAGTATATTAATAAAAAAAAATTAAAAAAAAACTTGGTCCGCGGTACACCGAGGGTCATAATCTAGTATTTTATACAATCTGAGTAATTTTTTTTAAGACACATGCAGTTTATTTTCATCTCAAATACAAGTTGATTACAAGATATAATAAATAAATAAAAATTAAAATGTAGCTATAATTTAAAATGGAATAGTTTCTGTAACTTTTATTCATAACAAGTACAAAGAAAAAAACGTAGTATAATATGATTGCTTTCAAGAACTTCACTTTACTTATTAACTCATGTGTAACATAAGTACAAAGAAATTAAGGTAGATAAATATGACACTATTTATCTTTAAAGATTATAACAACGAACAACTCAAAGATTTAGCCAAAAAAAGTTGATTATCAAATTTCAAACATTATCGAATTCTCAAGATAAAATCATTAAAATTGTATTGTTTTCATCTATTTTAATTCTTGTAAGTTTAATTTATGTTAAATTGATACTATGTAGATTAAATTCCTTTTTTTTGTTGATACATTTTTGTAAATTAATATATATTTTGGAAATAATATAGGTGTGGTAAAATCTTAATCGAATAAAGAAGTCAATGTGGAGTTTCCCTTGATTTTAGAATATATGATCAACTTCTATAGTTCTATTAGATGGTCCAAATCTTGGATTTTCATTTCCTAACATACTAATGAGATACTTTTGTGATGGTGCACATTATTATTTTATATATATATTTTTTTGGTAATTGTCATTTGTTTGTTGGTCATTGATTGGCAAAAACTATTAATGAACCATTGCAATTTTTCTTTTGAAATACATACAAATAAAATTAATCAACTTGAAGTAATTTTTTTTGGTATTGAATTTATAATAGATATCATCTCTAGTAGTCTGTCACACTTGTATATATTTATATGATATTATTTTAGTAAATTTTAGTTAGTCTAATTAAATTGATTTAATTATGGAAAATTAGAAAAAGTGAAAAATAGTGTTGATGGTGCTTTGTTTGTTAGAAAAAGTTGAAAAAGTTTAAAACGATGACATTTTATTTAATTGAGACTTAGATCTTTTTAAGGTTTATAACAGTATATTTTTATGATACTATTGAGTATTGTTTTGTGATCAATTGGTTACGTCCTACGCTGATAATGTTTGAGAACGCGGGTTCGACCCACAATGTGTTGATTTCTGAACTTTGTATGATACTACCGAGTATTATTGTGGGATCAACTGGTTACGTCATATGCTAAACAAGTGGGAGATTGCGAGTTTGAATCACCGGAGTGTGGATTTTCAACAAATTTTTGGGAAGAAAACATAACAAAATGACATCGTTTTTGCGATTTTGATGGCACGTCAATACACATGTGGATTCTGAGTCAGCATCTCTAACGGTTGACTTAAATCTGTTAACGTGGACTTTGAAATTGGCTCAATTTTATAAGTACATGTATGAAATTTGAATTTTACTAGGGTACAAGTCTAAATTAGCACTCTTGTTTGTACAAGAGGGAATTCACACTTTTGATGGGTGTACGAGTATGAAATGACCATTTTTCCTTTCATTTTCTCAAATAAATGAACACATCAACTTCTTCACATATAGTTTTATTTCATTAGATACAAAAATATACAAATTTATCTTCACTTAAAGCTTACCAATTCAAATCACTTTTATTTAAAATAGTGAGATGATTTTATTTTAAAACTAAAAAACCAATGTGACATTATAACAAACACTTAAAGCTTACCAATTAGAATATAGAATGTAAAATAACATAGATTTTATTTTTATTTAAATTCTTACAAAAACGCAAAAGTATTTCTTATTATAAAAAATTCACAATGTTAGTATTTTTTTAAAAATAAGAACAAACTAAAAAAAATTACGATCTTAAATAAGAAATCTACTACATATTAATTTAATGTTGGATTTTTAATATAATTATTTTCATACAAATTGAGTAAAGTTGAAAGACATAGGTCATTTTCAGAGTTAATTACTAGATAAGGATTTTGTCAATGGCATTTATAGTTTTTGCCATTTAACCTTAAAATTTTTAGATTTGCCTTTTTTTAAGATTTTAAAACATAATTTAACACATTATGTTTGGGTTTTCTTAGTTATCTTTTTCTTATAGTTTAGTATTTGATATGAAGTATGTATTTCAACGTAAAAAAATTATAAAAACACACATTTTTTTAAAAAAATAAAAAATGGCAAATTTATAAAATTTTAGTAAAAATGACATATTCATAATATTTGAGTGAAAAAAAAAGCAAAATTCATAAGAATCCCGTCATTTTCATCTAAAATAATGAATAAATTTAATGGCACTTCCTAAATTGGGTATTAAAAAGCTTTCTTTGTAAAAAAAAAAAAAAAAACCTGTCCCTCCATTTACTTTTTTTGTTTCTTTTTCATTTGTTTATTCAAAAACTGTAACAAAAGAGAGGGAGCTAAAACAGTGTTGGTCTGAAGAAGAAGCTCTCTCTCTCTATAGATCCATCTCTCTTCCATGGCTAATCTCAATCATCGTGACTGATCTCTCTCTCTTTCTCCCTTTTGTTTTAATTTTACTTTCGCTCAAATCGATGCATCCGAATCATACCCCTAGAAGAACGAGAACCTCTCTGTTCCAAAGATCCAAAACGTTACCGACGCACTCGTATCGGAGATTTACTACTCCTGTGATTCCCACCTTCAGATATGACGAAAACGACGACGACTCCTTCTCCTCTGATCTCCGCCGTGACCACGAAGGTGATTCTAGTAACTTCACGGCAGGTCTCAATTCCGAGGAGAAACCAGTGGCGCTGCCGAGTCAATCCCCGAGTCAAAGGATAACTCGGTTGTGGACTCATTTCTCACTCACTCATTTCGTATGTTTATTATATGTTTTCCGAGCTTTTTTGTCTCTTTGTTCATATCTTGGTTCTTGTCTTTTTAGCGTTGTTGTATCCATTGATCTAAATGTTCTGTTTTACTTTACTATTCTTGCAGCTCAAGTTCAGTTGTTCGTTTTCTTTTACTTATGTCATGTTTCTTCGTGCTAAAGTTTCAAGACTTGAGGTATGTTTAATCTTTTCTGATTACAAGGTCAAAGAACCAATATTTCAAATGATATAATGATAAGTTTTCTTGTCACAGGCAGAGAACTTTATCCTTCTAACAAGATGTAACAGTAGCAGAGTTCTAGGAAGTGACAACAATGGGATTCTACACATGGAGGGAACTAATTCTAGAGCTGTTGTTTTATTCAGTGTGGTTATTACCTTTGTTTTACCGTTTTTGTTGTACATGTATCTTGACGATCTCTCTCATATCAAGAATCTACTTAGACGAACAGATCAGAAGAAAGAAGAGGTTCCTTTGAAGAAAAGATTAGCTTATTCATTGGATGTGTGTTTTTCAGTATATCCATACGCTAAGCTGCTCGCTCTTCTGTTCGCGACAGTGGTTCTTATAGTGTATGGTGGCTTAGCATTGTATGCAGTTAGCGACTGTGGAGTCGATGAAGCTCTTTGGCTGTCGTGGACTTTTGTGGCGGATTCAGGAAGCCACGCTGATAGAGTTGGTGTTGGAGCGAGAATAGTCTCAGTGGCTATAAGTGCAGGAGGGATGTTGATATTTGCTACAATGCTTGGACTTATTTCAGATTCTATCTCCAAGATGGTAGATTCTCTAAGAAAAGGGAAAAGTGAAGTTCTTGAAAGCAATCATATACTGATTCTTGGATGGAGTGATAAATTGGTATGCCTTTTATAATATATTTTGCGTTTACGTGTTGCCTTTGGCTATATATAGTTTAGAAACAGAGAAATTTTTTTTGTGTGTAGGGTTCTCTCTTGAAGCAGTTGGCTATAGCAAATAAAAGCATTGGTGGAGGTGTTGTGGTGGTGCTAGCAGAGCGAGACAAGGAAGAGATGGAGACTGATATTGCCAAATTTGAATTTGATTTAATGGGAACGTCGGTTATATGTAGAAGTGGCAGTGCACTTATACTCGCTGATTTGAAGAAGGTCAAGTTTCTAAAGCTTAAAAATTGCATAAGTCTTGGCTGGTGGTGAAGCTTCTGACAGTGAAAACCTTTGATCTACTGATAGGTGTCAGTTTCAAATGCGCGTGCTATCATTGTACTAGGATCTGATGAAAACGCAGATCAGGTTTGTTTATTGTTATGTATCACTGTCTATTCTATGGTGTTACTGTGTTTCTTTTGAAGTATTAATCACTTTCGGATATTTTTAAACAGAGCGATGCACGTGCCTTAAGGGTTGTACTCAGTCTTACAGGAGTAAAGGAGGGTTGGAAGGGTCATGTTGTGGTTGAAATGTGTGATCTAGATAACGAGCCATTGGTGAAGCTTGTTGGTGGAGAACGCATTGAAACAGTTGTAGCGCATGATGTGATTGGACGTCTAATGATACAATGTGCTCTTCAACCTGGCCTTGCGCAGGTTAGTCACTTTCAAGTTAACTAAGTGAGGTAAGTCTATATGTATTCTTATGCTTTTAACTCTCCCTTAGTTTGTTCCTTCTTTCTATTGTCAGATATGGGAGGATATCTTAGGCTTTGAGAACGCCGAATTCTACATAAAGAAGTGGCCTCAGCTTGATGGTTACCGTTTTGAAGATGTCCTCATTTCATTTCCCAATGCGATTCCCTGCGGAGTTAAGGTTGCAGCGGATGGGAAGATAGTTTTGAATCCTAGTGACAACTATGTTCTTGAAGCAGGAGATGAGATACTTGTTATAGCCGAGGATGATGACACTTACGCTCCTGGTCCACTTCCGGAGGTATGCTTGCTTCACTTTATGTAACTTATGCATACATCATTTGCATAGTTCTAGTACCATATCATATTGTACTAGTACAATGCTTGGAGACCTTGAATCTTTTTACTATATCATATGCTTTGGGCAGTAGCTAGCTACCATATTATGCCTACATGATTTCAAATATCCCTGTTATTATTGGTTCATCGTTTACATAGAACCATATTCATATTGTAGGTGCGGATGTGTCATTTTCCTAAAATGCAGGATCCTCCAAAATATCCAGAGAAAATACTATTTTGTGGATGGCGCCGTGACATTGATGATATGATCAAGGTACATGATATATCAAAATAGAGAGGTGAACTATAGCCTAAATAAGTAGTAGTTATTGTTTCACGCAAACCTTGTGTTAACTAGTTATGGGGTTTGTTAATCCTATAGGTGCTAGAAGCTCTGCTTGCGCCTGGATCTGAGTTATGGATGTTTAATGAGGTTCCAGATCAAGAAAGAGAGAAAAAGTTGACAGATGCTGGACTAAACATATCCAAATTGGTGAATATAAAACTTGTGCATAGGCAGGGAAATGCAGGAGTCAGGCGTCATTTAGAGAGTCTCCCTCTAGAAACTTTTGATTCCGTAAGTTTTCTTGCATTTCTTCCTCCTCTTTCTGGTTGATGTAACTTGTGAGAATAGATATGCCACTTTCCCACCATCTTCATGATTACCAAATCAAATTGCAGATCTTAATTCTTGCAGAACAGTCACTAGAGAACTCTATTGTTCATTCAGACTCTCGATCTCTTGCCACACTTCTCCTTATTCGGGATATACAGGTACATGTCCTATGTCGTTTCTAGTATATATTCAGTTGATTCCTTCTATTATGTACCAGTTCAGTTTGTTGTTTTGGTTTTTAGCATATTAAAATCTTTATGCAGGCATGTTTCTTTAGAAGATAACACATATACGACTACTAATTGGAGCTACTATTTTCTATATTTAATCAACAGTCGAAAAGACTTCCCTACAAAGATGCAAAGACAAGTGCTTTACGGATATCTGGATTCCCTAATTGTTGTTGGATCCGTAAAATGCAGCAAGCTTCAGATAAATCGATTGTGATAAGTGAAATTCTTGATTCAAGAACCAAGAACCTTGTATCTGTTTCCAGGATCAGTGATTACGTACTATCAAATGAGTTAGTTAGTATGGCTCTTGCGATGGTCGCAGAGGATAAACAAATAAACCGTGTTTTGAAAGAGCTTTTCGCGGAAAAGGTACATAAGAAAAGGAACTTACTTTGCTTTTTTTTAGAATGTAGATTATGTCAGTTTGTGCTGATGAGTATAGTCATTTCNTCATTTAGAGAGTCTCCCTCTAGAAACTTTTGATTCCGTAAGTTTTCTTGCATTTCTTCCTCCTCTTTCTGGTTGATGTAACTTGTGAGAATAGATATGCCACTTTCCCACCATCTTCATGATTACCAAATCAAATTGCAGATCTTAATTCTTGCAGAACAGTCACTAGAGAACTCTATTGTTCATTCAGACTCTCGATCTCTTGCCACACTTCTCCTTATTCGGGATATACAGGTACATGTCCTATGTCGTTTCTAGTATATATTCAGTTGATTCCTTCTATTATGTACCAGTTCAGTTTGTTGTTTTGGTTTTTAGCATATTAAAATCTTTATGCAGGCATGTTTCTTTAGAAGATAACACATATACGACTACTAATTGGAGCTACTATTTTCTATATTTAATCAACAGTCGAAAAGACTTCCCTACAAAGATGCAAAGACAAGTGCTTTACGGATATCTGGATTCCCTAATTGTTGTTGGATCCGTAAAATGCAGCAAGCTTCAGATAAATCGATTGTGATAAGTGAAATTCTTGATTCAAGAACCAAGAACCTTGTATCTGTTTCCAGGATCAGTGATTACGTACTATCAAATGAGTTAGTTAGTATGGCTCTTGCGATGGTCGCAGAGGATAAACAAATAAACCGTGTTTTGAAAGAGCTTTTCGCGGAAAAGGTACATAAGAAAAGGAACTTACTTTGCTTTTTTTTAGAATGTAGATTATGTCAGTTTGTGCTGATGAGTATAGTCATTTCTGTTGTTGTTGTTGCAGGGTAATGAATTGTGCATAAGACCTGCAGAGTTTTACATATATGACCAAGAAGAGGTTTGCTTTTATGATATAATGAGAAGGGCACGTCAACGACATGAAATCATAATCGGTTATCGCCTTGCGGGGATGGACCAAGCTGTGATCAATCCTACTGATAAATCCAAGCTTACAAAATGGACTCTTGATGATGTTTTTGTAGTCATCGCCTCAAGTCAGTAACTTACAAAACCGTAGATGATCTCTCTGACCATTTGAACACCCCAAGAAGATTATGGTAAAGTTGAGTCCCCAATTTTTCCGCAACTTGGCCTGCTGACTATATTCTTAGAAGAAGCAAGAATCATTCAAGACCACAATTTATTTAGTCACTACTAAGCAGAGACAATTATTTGTACAGTAGACGACCAAAACACTCACTCTTCAATAAAAATATGTATCTTGTTTTAGTTCTACCACATGAAAAGCACCAACTAGACATTTTTTTGATATGCAAGAACAGAACAAGGTGGTTGCTCAATTGAGTTTTGTCATGAAAATTCAAATTGAATAACCAAAACAAAACAACCATTTTGAAGATTTAAGAATTTTGGTGGGGATAACAAACAAAACAGTCTCAAGCTCTTCTTCTTCGTTTCCTCTTCCCTCCGTCGCTTTCATCTGAACTAGAAGAAGATGATGAGTCTGACTCGGAACCAGAACTGTCAGATCCTGATTGTGACTCCGCAACTTGCTTCTGCTTTTGCATGATGAGGCGTGGCATGTTCTTCAGATACTCTCTGAGATTCTCTGTGATGCCTCCAAGACCAATGGCGGTAAAGAAGTTGATCGCAAACCTCGTGTTCTTTGGATTATCTTTAGGGAAGATAGATTCAAATGATTCCTGCATTGCTGAATCCTGAAGCCTCTCATTAAGTTCCTTAATCCCCAAGTCGTCTGACAGTTTCTGCAATCAACACAAAATTGTAATCAAATCAGCACAAGAATCTTTTAAAAAAACAGCAGTAATATTCATAGGTTCATATTAGACAGCTCTGAAATGGTAAAATGAAAGTTTCATGTTGAGGATAATATAAAGTTACCAGGAAAAGGATCTTAGTGAAGATACGAGATGAGGAAGTTGTGTCCTCTTCGGTTAACCTAATGTAAGCAAGAACATGCCAAGGGAGAGCATCTGTGCCAAGTAAATGAGCAAAAAACGTAGCCACGTTATGTAACTTGTTTGTCTCAAGACGGTGACTCATGGCATACTGCTGAACAAAGCACTTCTCAAAATTCGCTTGATGGATCCTGTTGATCATACATAAACGCTGACCCAACAAACCGTAGTACCGAAGATAAGTTCTCTCCTGAGAGCAACATTCCAAGAGCATTATGCATAGTTCAACCTCTTGTCCTGGTTCAAGCTTAATGCTAAGTAACTTGTGTCCTGCTTCCTCAAAATCAACGCTAGACATAATGGTCAAGTAAATTGTCCTCCTTAGATTAACAAGATTAGTCTCTGTCTCGTCTCTTATTCTCATTTCTTCTTCTTCATCAGATTCATCATCTTTCTACTCATTGTTACCTTCTTTACTACCATCAGAGCCATCTTCATCATCAGACTCCTCGCCGAGTAACTCTTTCTTCAGCGCCTCGTATTTTTCTTCCTTGTCAACAAAGTCAGGATCAGGACTGAAAACATCAAGACCAGTTTCAGGATCGCTTTCTTGATCAAGAGAGACATCGTGTGAATATTTTTCTTCCACTAGATCTAGCTCCGGACGAACCGCCGGATGTCCCTGCAGAGAGTAAAACCATTCACACAAATTATTATCGTGTCCTAACAACAAAAGCATATACTATAATAATATATATCAGATTCCAAAGTTAATGTGTCTACGTACCTGAAATTTCTGTTTCCTAGTAACAAAGAGATCTTCAATCAAGTACTGAACTCTCTTATCAATGTCTCCCTCATGCAGTATACCACGAAACCGATCAAAAATCCCTGTATTGTTTAACAAATTGTAACAGCTTAGAAACGCAAATAAAAGCAGGTGAGAGAGATACAACCAAATTTTCAACATTACATTTTGATGATTTAATTATAATGCTGACCATTCACTCCGTTTGGTGTAACGTCTTGCAGAAACGCGCCACACTCGGTCACGAACGCAACAGCCACCTCGACACTTTCATCAGTAGGGTCTTCAAGAAGTACAGTGAGTAATTCAAGTGCAATAATCCACTCAGCGACTTGTTGGTTTACTAGGTGAGCTATGAATTTAACAGCAGCAAGCAACTGAGGCTTGTCGTTACGCGTATACGCTCTCTTAAGCTGCAAAACTACCCTTTTCAGTAAAAGTAACGCAACTTGAGGGAACTTGGAGTTGATAACAGCGACTAAAGCTGCAAATACGTCAGTGAAGCCAGGTGATGCCATCTGAGACTTGATACAAGAACGGCAGAAGAGTCCCCTGCCTCTGATGAGATTCTCAGAAAAGAGTTCAGGGATCACGTTCTTGATGTTGCTTGCGTTAACCTTGTTCACGAGTCCGTTGATGCTTTTACGAAGAGCATCCCATGTGAGACGTTGGTACTCGACGCTGCTCTTGTCTTTCACATCACGCATCATGCGCCCTAGCTTGAAGGGAGGAATATAAACTCCACCAGTCTTATCTCCTCCACCAATGATATCAAGATCACGTCGCGAGCTCTTACGGTTCTCGTGATCATCAGAAACCCTAACCCTACCAACAACGTGTTCTGTTTCCATTCTCGATCGCCTACCCATGGATATTAAAAGTAAGAACCTTTCTCGACGATAACGAGAGACAAATCCTGTAGCCTATCCAGCGATCTGAACAATCGCTAAAAGATCTGAAATCGGGCGAGCAACCGTGATAAGATGATCTGAGAAAATAAATCTTTCGATTTGGGTTTATGTTTTGGCCTTTTGAGTACACAATACGATGTTTTTTTGGCTCTAAAAAGTTAATTATTCTTTTATTTTATTTATTAGTATTGCAATTGCAGATATACATCCAAAAAGATTAACAGTTTTATTTAGGGAACTCAACTTTTTAAATACAATTCTGTTTTGTCACATTTAATATATTTAAAGTATATTATTATATTATAATATTTATACATTTAAAGCAGAAACTTAGTTAGTGGTGTTTTAGGGCAAGAAGCTCAAAATAATCAAAATCCTTTTCATCCAATTTTATTGGGCAAAACAATATATTACAGCTTCATACCAAAAAAAAATTATTTTATGTTACAAAATTATAAAAAACATATGTATATTGAAGTTGATATGGAGCCCATTTTCATTACAGTTTATAGTAATAATTATCTCTATTTTGTATTATAAATATAAATATATTGGTTCGAAATACACTTTTTCTCTATGAAAGTAAAAACTCTCTCATTCTTACCTTTTCTCTTAATGTATACACTTTCGTTTTCTTTATATTATCTAAATTTATTTATGATACAAAATTATTAAACTAAAACAGTTAAGATATTTTTAGTGTCAAAATAAGCGAAAAATATAGTATTTTTTAGATCTAATCAAAGTTCCTTGGTTCATTAGGTAGTTCAATAGATTTTGTCCGAACAAATGAGAAAGAAATCTATATAATAACAATTTGAATAAATACTAACAATAGTTGCGACTTTTTGTTGTATATTTCATTAAAATATTTTTTATATGTTTTTTTCTAAATTCATACAGTTGTAACTGTTCATTATAGAGTTGTGTCTTTTCATAATATTTTATTCATATTTTTCATCACAAATTTTTGTTCTAACGTATCTGTCTATTTAAATAGTCATGTTTTTTGAACTCTCGATATATTTGTCTCTCCTTCAACAACTAACAAATTCTTGTTTTCAAACAAATTTTTCGTTTTATGTTGTATCTAAATAATTTGAATATTAATATTCAATATATTCAACATTATTTTATAATCTAACTAAAAATTTTAAAAATGATTATTATAGAAATTTAATACAATATAATATATAGTTTACAGTTGCGTCTATTTATCATAACTTTTGTATAAAAAAAACTATTTTCATATTTAAATTTTTTCTTTTTAAAATTTATGTACTTTTATTTAGTTTTCGTTGATAAATTTTCACTCATTATTAAATATATTTTATTTATTATAATTATTTATTAAAAATTATATTTACTCATTACAACCATTAGTTTAATATTCTTAGTTAGGATCAGTTTGTCATAATAGTGTTTTACTAGTAAATATAAATATGAATAATTGTTACAATGGTTGTAGCTCTTTACCACAATTCTTCATAAAATATCTTGTATATTTATAATTCTCCATAATATTTTATTATTATTAACTTTTTCTTTTGATGATTGTGTTTTAGTAACAATTCATGTTTAATATTTATGTAACTAAACCAACTTATTATTTTTCTTCCTTTCAAATAATTTTAGTTTTATTTGTAACACATACTTTCAAACTATTCTATTACTTTCAAATGATTTTACAATATATAATTTATTTTTGAAATACTTCCCTGCGATATCGCAGGGGTTCTGAGTCATAGTATATATAGGGACATTTTCAAAAATATTTCTTTTTAATATACAGAATGACTAAATTTTAAACCCTAAACCCCAAATACTAAACCACACCCCTTTAAAATTATACCCTAAATGTAAAATAGAGAACAAAAATCTAAAAAAAAATTATACAAATTAATTAATTTAACATATTTTAATTGTGTAAAGTAGGACAAAAATAAAAAATATTTAAAAAAGAATATTTTTGAAAAAGGGTGTCTAAAAAGAGGCATTTCTAACAATTTCTCGTATATATACTAAACTGGAATTTATACTCGCGCACGCGCAGGATTTTGATTTAAAATATTTCTTATCAATAGAAATAAAATCGAATAAGTTGATCATTGGGCTTCGTAAGCCCAATAATAATATCCACCAAGAATTTGTCGGGTCAAACGCTAGGAACTCCACCCACCGAGTTAACGGATAAACGTGCGGATCTCAACTATTTCGGATCGGGTAATCGAATTTTTCCAAGATTTCAGAAATCGTGGCGTCTCCTGCTGCGGCGTTGCTCGTATAGCTTCTTTCTTTAATAAGAAAATGTGGTCCGAAGGTTTCACCGTTGTTGGCTCTCCTCTCCACGATTTCCGAAAACTCTGGCCCAGCCATCACCTCGAATACTGTAGCTTAATTTCTCTATGATTCATGTTCTTATACGTTAGGACCCCGTATAAGAATGAAAAAGGAAAGAAAAATCTATATAAATGTTGTACTTATTTTACTAATCTATATATAACATATATTTTCTAGTGTCGTAATAATTTTGTCGACAATCTTCTGACCTTTTATTTTTAAAAGAGTTCATTCAATATTCATATCCCATGAAAACATAATTTTAAAAGTTCTAATGTCAATGTCGATCGTTGACCTAATTATAGAGACCATTTCAACATATTGATATTCTACATTAAATGCGAATATACAAATTTTTATGAACAGTTTTAGTGTTATGTCGCTACAATTAGGAATTCTAAATGCATCATCTGCCATAATAGAATTTTTGACTAAGTAAAAAATGCTTAAATGATGAAACGTTTAAACCCCACAATGAATATCTATTCACTAATCGAAGTTAAATGTTTTTCTAAAATTTCATATGTTATTTGCAGATGTTAATTTTGTGATGCAACCCAAGCTTCGTCTTCACAAAAAAGAAACATAGTGTACTTTAAATATATTGTTTGTATCAATGTTTTGGGTTAAAAGCATTTGATAATATATATAGAAATATATATGTTATATTTGTTATATATGTTTTATATCATGTTACAAAATTGTAACTCCAGTTGATGATATACCTTACACAAATCACATGCCACTTTTTGTAACGGCTTACATATCATTTTTTCTATATTTCCTAACCATTGATTTTGTTTTTTTTAGAGAGATTATTTTTTTGAAATTCTTTTTCATAGTTTTCCCAAAAGAAAGTGTGCCCCTTATAATGTATTTGTTTTAGATCAAAATTTTTAAGTTAAGTTAAGTTAAGTAATTAATTTTTTCTTTCTTATAAGTAAAATTTAATAATAAATCTTTATGGTATATGTTTCTTATAAACTAACTAGGTTTGAACCTGCGGTGTACCGCGGGACGAAGCTTAATTATGTTTTATAAATTAGGCTAAAATTAAATAGAACTTATATGTACAAAAACAAATATATATGTATTGTTTGTGCATGTCAGATATAATATATAAGCTTATTAATGTAATATAGGTTTTAACCCGCGGTGCATCCGAAATCATTTTTAGTTTATAACAAACTAAATGTGTTAATTTATACTAAGATGATTTGTAGGTGTAGTAGTTTACATCACATACTCTTTATTCGTATTTGACCCGTTTTAAAAATAAGGGTAGCAATGACAGTGCGTTGTAGAGAGCTTCTTCGTCTCTCATCCTAGTCGGTATACCACATGAATCCTAGCAAGTAATAGCAAACAAAAAAAAAGCAAAAATACAATGTTTTAATTTATTTTTATTGTATAGTATTATTTCTTCTTTGTAGGTTGGTATATTTCATAGTTCGTATAGTAAATATGGATATAATCTATATCTTAATTAATTCCAAACTATTATTAGAAATATACAATATATAAAATAATTTCATAATTTTAGTGTTGGTTACTTTTTTTATTGTGTTTTAATATTTTTATTTTATTTTTTTTGAACACCGTATTGTGTTTTAATACATTTTCTTATTTTTATTGTGTTTCAATTTATTTTTCTTGTGTAGTATTGTTTCTTCTTTGTAGGTCGGTATATTTTGTAATTCGTATAGTAAATATGGATATAATCTATATGTCAATTAATTCCAAATTATTATTAGAAATATATAATATATAAAATAAGTTCATAATTTTAGTATTAGTTTAATAATTTCAACCAGGCATGCTTGATTCGTCCTACAATAAATTAGAAAAAATGTAACCCGCAGAAAACTATCCTATTGTAGTATATACTATATAGTATGTCCGTATCTGCTCTACTTGTGTTTATAGGATTAAAGACATCTTACTAAATCACTATCTCTGGTTTTTTTGAAAGGTATCATCTTTATAATTTATATAATATATATAGTTAAAGCAAAAAACTAATATTAATAAGAAATAATTTTAAACATAAAAATGTTTTCCTTTTTGACTATTATTTCAACACTTATAAATATTTTTAGTCTAAGATTGAATAATATTACGTTTTTTTAACAAACATGAATAATAATAAGTATTATTTAACAATATACTTGTAATCTAATTTGGTGTCATAATACGTATTTTTAACAATAATATTTGTAAATCTAAAAGATAAAACAATTAAATATGATCGAGGTACAGCAGAAAACAATTTTTCTACATGGGTTACATACTATAGTCATATAATTTGTATGATTATAATAAGATTTGTTTTTATTTTTGAGTTGGGGCAAAACAAAAAATCAGCGGAACAGAGACATAACCTAAAGTCATTGTAAAGTCCTTTTCCTCGGTTCCTCCTCCTCCTCCTCTCTTCCTCGGTTCCTCCCCCGTGACCATCAAAATCGGTCCATTACCAATCTTCTTCGTTTCTACCAATAGGCCGTTTTTAACCACCTTCCTCCACTGGATCAACCAATCATGTTCTCTTCATCCAATCATGTATGTTATACATAACGATTCTATGCCTCTGATTTTGTCTCATCTCATCACGAATGGTTACCAGAATGGAAAGAGCTACTCTTTATATCTTCAAGGTTAATCCTCAGTTTCTAGTTCCGATTGTGTAAGAACTCTTTTTCTCATTGAGTTTGCTACTTCTTAATTTGATTTGATTCTATACATATATTTGTAAGCTTTTTGGATATTATTGATTATGCCATATAATCCATATAACTATGTCAATACATTTTGTTTTTTCACAATTGCATTCATCTCTGTCTCCGTCAGCAACTAAAGAGCAAACGCTGCCATGAGATCTCTCTCCACTTCCGTCCCCAAAGATGCATTTGAGGCATCTTCTTCTCGAGGAGAAGAGCCCTCCAAATTCGTGAGCTCTCTCACTGCTTGATGCTTTAGAATCCCAATTCTTTTATATGTCCCAGTTCTTCATTGAATTGGAAATTTGCATAGATCGATTGCTCATAGTATATTTGTTANAGTCCTTTTCCTCGGTTCCTCCTCCTCCTCCTCTCTTCCTCGGTTCCTCCCCCGTGACCATCAAAATCGGTCCATTACCAATCTTCTTCGTTTCTACCAATAGGCCGTTTTTAACCACCTTCCTCCACTGGATCAACCAATCATGTTCTCTTCATCCAATCATGTATGTTATACATAACGATTCTATGCCTCTGATTTTGTCTCATCTCATCACGAATGGTTACCAGAATGGAAAGAGCTACTCTTTATATCTTCAAGGTTAATCCTCAGTTTCTAGTTCCGATTGTGTAAGAACTCTTTTTCTCATTGAGTTTGCTACTTCTTAATTTGATTTGATTCTATACATATATTTGTAAGCTTTTTGGATATTATTGATTATGCCATATAATCCATATAACTATGTCAATACATTTTTTTTTTTCACAATTGCATTCATCTCTGTCTCCGTCAGCAACTAAAGAGCAAACACTGCCATGAGATCTCTCTCCACTTCCGTCCCCAAAGATGCATTTGAGGCATCTTCTTCTCGAGGAGAAGAGCCCTCCAAATTCGTGAGCTCTCTCACTGCTTGATGCTTTAGAATCCCAATTCTTTTATATGTCCCAGTTCTTCATTGAATTGGAAATTTGCATAGATCGATTGCTCATAGTATATTTGTTAGGCAATAACTGGTAGTAGTGACAGAACATCAGTTAGGCTTTAGGTATAAATAAAATAAAAAGCTTACAAATAAATGTCTGATGGTTTCTCTATATTAAAGTTTAGACATTTTTAGATGGCTATATTGTAAGACTTACCGGGTTATGAAGTTAAATGAGATGATGTCATTTGCTTGTCAAGGAATACTATTACTTTGGCTGGTTCTCTCAGCCTACATGTCTTTCAAGTTCATATCGATCTGCCAACTCACACATAGAAGGATAAGGAGGTCAGAGTTGCTTCTAACCTCTAATCTCAACATTTCATGTAAAATCAGATGGTACATTCGAATATTGAATTCAAATTTAAATTGCAAGACTTCTCCTCTTGAATTTGAGGAACCAGTTCATCATATCCTTTTTCACATAAGGGTGAACTTTGTACCCTGCAAATGACATAACCATAAGTTAGATTTATGATCATGAATACTGCTGAATGTGTATGTATACAACAATATAAGATCTTTATACTTACCTTGGCATCATCGAGTATCATGTCAAAGGTTTCACCAAACGTTGTTGTATGAATAGCCTGATTTGCTACTTGCTAACCTTGTATTTGAGAAATGGTGAATGTTTGATGATTGGATCTATGCGTTTCATGAGGATATTTATAGGTGATTCATATATTAGTGTTTAGGTTAGAACCGATAAATGATAAACTCAAACACAAAATATTTGATACATTTAATAAAAAGGTTTATTCGCATAACTAACATTGCTTTAAGGAAAGTTTAGAATATTCTATTCTAGCTTTAAGGGATTTTTTTAGATTACAATTATATTTTGAAAGATTGATTAAGCGATGATTATGCAAATATCGTTAATTAGATGATTATTATTTATTTAGAAATAAAATCGAATAAGTTGATCATTGGGCTTCGTAAGCCCAATAATAATATCCACCGAGAATTTGTCGGGTCAAACGCTAGGAACTCCACCCACCGGGTTAACGGATAAACGCGCGGATCTCAACCATTTCGGATCGGGTAATCGAATTTTTCCAAGATTTTGACCAAATTACCCTTTCCAATTTCAATAAACACTCTCCTTTACGCATAAAGTGACAATCTGGAAAATTTTGGGCAATTTTCGATTTTGTACTTCTCTTTTATATATATAGAGATATTTCACTTCAATTTTATTTTCATGTTTAGATTTTTATAAATACAATTACATAACTTGTTTTTTTACTCCACCATGCATTAAAATCTTACTTACATTCTAAAACTCATTAACCCATTCTAAATTTTGGAATATAATCATTTTTTGGTTATAATTTGAATAATAACTTTATTACTAAAACAAATTGACAGTATTATTTTTACTATTTTAAAATTTTCATTTATTTTACTTAATTCATTTTTAGATAGTTATTATTTTTATTATTAACTAAAAAAATATATTATTGTTTATACTATTTTATAATTTAATTAATTTTAGTTAATTTGTTTATTTATTTATTTTATACTATTATTAATTATAAGTAATAAATATGCTATGAATGAATATTAAAAATAGTATTTTTGTATATAAAAAATTGATTAGGTGGATGCTGATTTGGAGAAAGGAAAAGTGAACAAAGTTAACTTTATATATATAAATTATTACATCGCCACAATTCCTAACTAAAAATGATATACACGTATTGATACTTACTGATGAATTTGCATGGTTACATGCACCAACAAGCATATGTTGTATATATCACCAGCAAAAAAAACAACAAATTCATCAGTCATACCATCTAGTGGAAAAGCCGAAAAGCTTTTATTTTTCTGCTAGGTACACATAGTATTAACTTGTTATATGTCTACATGTAACAATTGAATTAAGTACCTCGCAAAGAATAGGATTTATAAAATGACATACATGATAAACATAATTTATATGTTCAACGTTACAACCATCAATTTTGTCACTAATTTGTGTATTGCACGACAAAATTCGGTAAAGATTAGAAAATTAACATATAATGTGTGGACAAAATCTTATCAATATGCTTATATAATATTTAATATGGATGATTGGTCGTTAGTACACTTTCACAAAGTGTTTAAGTACATTTTTATATTATTGAATTGTGAGTTTGGATAAGAAAAAAATGGTTTTGCATTGATATATTTTTTGAATTAATAAGGAAAATGATATGGATAGTTATGATTTTTCTGCTCTTGTTGTTGTTTGGATCTTTGAAGTCCAACCAGTATCACCAAACACTACACTTCTTGCAAATCAATAGACACTTAAATGACCAATTATGAGTTTTTGCATTCATTGTAGTTAAAACCTCCACTTCTTGCATTCTAGTATAACTACTAATTTTTTTACGTCAAAAAATTATGAGTTTTTTTATAAAGTTTTAGGTTTTTTTCCCTTCATACGATAGCAAATTATATTTCCTTTTTTACACTAATTTTTTTCTCTTATAAATACTATGTGATTTTTTTTCTTAAGAGTGATGATAGAAATAGCTTAAGAGAGAAGGACACAGAGGAAGAGAATAAAACTTTTAATACCTCTCCAAAACTGATTATAATAAAATATGCAGTACCCTTGGAAAAAAAGAGACAAAATCTTTTTTAAGGTGAACCATATGTTTTTTTCTTGAATTTAAAATTAGAATTATAACAATTTGTGGATGTCCAAAAAAAAAGAGTGAGACGACAAATCTTAAAATCTTAAATGATCTAGTCTTACGATAAATTGCAAATTTTAGGACAAATCTTGTAGATTAGAGTAAAACTAGGTGTATCTTGATATCCGATTTCTATCATTAGAATTTCAAGTAAATATTTTCTGTAACTGATTAATTAACTGAATGCTTGTTTTTTATTTTCTAAAACATGTGATCTTAGTTGGATTAAACTGAGCATCCCACATCTATTTAAATTCTAATCTGCCAGTAGATTTCTTAACTCACAAGAAACTTAGTTTTTTTTCCTGCTAATAACACTCTCTTCTCATTACCAAATACTTTTTCACTTTATGTTTTACAATCACGGTGGACACAATGAGTTCTTCAGGAGAAGAACGAGGTGTTGTTATTGCGGAGCCCGAGCCGCCAAGAGGGAATAGAAACCGATTTGCTTTTGCTTGTGCAATCTTAGCATCAATGACGTCTATAATCCTTGGTTACTGTTCGTATTCGTTATGAATTCTTATCAGTCACTAAGGTTGGTTTGATTTTACGGTTTAAATATAATTATCCTTACATTTTATGGATGTTGCAGATATAGGAGTGATCAGTGGAGCTGCAATTTTCATAAAAGACGATTTGAAACTGTCGGATGTACAACTTGAGATTCTTATGGGGATTCTGAATATCTACTCTATAATCGGTTCAGGCGCGGCCGGTAAAACTTCTGATTGGATTGGAAGACGATATACCATAGTGTTGGCAGGAGCCTTCTTCTTTTGTGGTGCTCTTCTCATGGGTTTTGCCACAAACTATCCTTTCATTATGGTGGGTCGTTTCGTAGCTGGTATCGGTGTTGGTTATGCTATGCTGATTGCACCTGTTTACACCGCCGAAGTCGCTCCTGCCTCCTCACGTGGTTTTCTTAGCTCTTTCCCTGAGGTACAATAGTTTCGTCCTTTATTATTATTTGAAATAAAGAATTTTACATGGAGGTTGATGATAATATGTTTCTTTTTTNTGAAGGTTGATGATAATATGTTTCTTTTTCTATGCAGATATTTATCAACATTGGTATACTTTTAGGATATGTGTCCAACTACTTCTTCTCCAAGCTTCCCGAGCATCTCGGTTGGAGGTTCATGTTAGGGATTGGAGCGATTCCCTCGGTATTCCTAGCCATTGGAGTGTTGGCAATGCTGGAGTCTCCACGGTGGCTAGTCCTCCAAGGTCGCATTGGAGATGCTTTTTAAGTTCTTGGCAAAACCTCAAACACTAAAGAAGAAGCCATATCTAGGCTCAATAACATCAAACGTGCGGCTGGGATCCCTGATGATATGACAGACGATGTTATAGTCGTGCCGAACAAGAAAACTGCCGGTAAAGGCATGTGGAAGGACCTTCTTGTCAGACCAACCCCGTCTGTTCGACACATCCTCATAGCATGCCTTGGTGTCCACTTAGCCCAGCAAGCCTCTGGAATCGATGCGGTCGTGCTTTACTCTCCGACCATCTTCTCAAAGGCTGGACTGAGATCCAAGAATGACCAGATTTTGGCTACGGTGGCTGTTGGAGTTGTCAAGACCCTCTGCAGGTAGCCGTTGAATCATTGTGGGCTTCAGGGTTGTGTTGGGCCTTGGACCTAGCAGGCCTTTTTTCAGAGTTGTGTCGTTTTGAGCTTTGCTCTTGACACTCCCCCGCAAACTTGGAGTGGATGGAACACCAACGCCAAGTTTGGTTCTGAGGATTTCAATTGGCCGTTGAGGAAGAGACTTAGTGAATATGTCTGCAAGCTGTAGATCAGCAGGGATGTGATTAACAATCAACTTACCAAAAGCTACTTGTTCACGAACGTAGTGGTAGTGCGTGGCGAAGTGTTTTGTGCGAGCGTGAAAGGCTGGATTTGCTGTGAGGTATACTGCTGAAAGATTGTCACAGTAAAGCTCTGGTGTTGAGGGAAGAGAAACACCTAGATCTTGGAGTAAGTTTACCAGCCAAGTAGTCTCAGAGGCTGCTTCAGACATGGCTTTGTACTCAGCTTCAGTGGAGCTCTTGGAGATTGTGTCTTGTTTCTTCGAAGACCAGGATATCATATTGCTTCCAAGAAAAGTACAAAAGCCACCAGTGGAGCGACTAGTGGATTTACAACCGGCGTAATCACTATCGTTGTATACGTGCAGCTTGGAATTTGTATTTCTGTCAAACGAAATCCCCATGGTTGTAGTGCCTTTGATATACCTGAAAATTCGCTTGAGAAGATTGAAGTCTGAGACAGATGGAGCATGCATCTTTTGACAAACATAGTTAACAGCAAATTGCAGATCAGGTCTTGTTAATGTGAGATACTGCAGACGACCTGCCAAGCTTCTAAAGTATCTAGGATTAGAGAATTCAACATGTTGCTGTGGTGTTTTCTTGAGTTTCTGAGGAAGAGGAGTGGCAACAGGGGAACAAAATGACATAGCTGCTGCCGCAGGGAGGTCTTCGGCATATTTTTGTTGAGATAAAAACAGACCGTTCTCATGATACTGAATTTGAATGCCAAGGAAATAATGGAGTTTTCCAAGATCCTTCATTCTGAACTGCTTGCTTAGCTCATCAAGCAGGTTTGAGAGTAATGCTGATGAATTTCCTGTAATTGCCATATCATCAACATAAAGCAGCAACATAATGATGTCTTTACCTTTGAAACAGACAAACAAGGAGGGGTCCCTTAGACTGCAAGTGAAGCCAAAGTCTAGTAAAAAGTTACTAAACTTGTCGAACCAAGCCCTTGGGGACTGTTTGAGGCCGTAGAGGGATTTATGTAAGAGACACACATGATCAGGAAAATCCTTGTTGATAAATCCAGCTGGCTGTTTCATATATACTGTTTCGGTAAGATCTCCATGGAGGAATGCATTTTTTACATCCATTTGCTTAATTTCCCAGTTCATGATGGCTGCAAAGTGAAGAACAGCTCTAACTGTTGCTGTTCTAACCACTGGACTGTATGTCTCTAGATAATCAATGCCCTCTTCTTGCTTGAATCCTTGACCAACTAGTCTGGCTTTGAACTTATCTAGTGAACCATCTGCATTGAGCTTGACTCTGAAGACCCATTTGGACCCTAAGACATGCATATCGGGTGTTGGAGGAGTCAGAGAGAAGGTGTTTGCTTCTTTACAGTTATCCATTTCTTCATTCATTGCTGCTGTCCAGTTTGGATCTTTTAAAGCAGCTGTTACTGTTTCAGGTTTAGGATATGATACCTTGTGAGTGAGAAATGCATATCGAGGATTCGGTTTTGAGATGCCTGACTTTGATCGTGTGGTCATGGGATGAGTTGGAGCTTCTGCAGGAGCATGGAGATCGACCTTGTCACTGAGATCATCGTTGGTGTCTGAAGTCTGCACATTTTAGGTCGATGATTGGGAGCTGCTGCCAATAAGAACAAGGTCAATGCTTGCCGTACACTCAGTACTCCCATCAGCAACCTCAAGTGGCAATTCAGGCACTGTAGTTGATGGAGTAGGACTGATGGCATCAGTAGTAGCAGCCGCTGTAGTGAGTGGAATTGCAGAGGCTGGTAGTTGAGTAACAGTCTCGGAATGTTTACACGTTTCAGAGATATCTTAAAATTTTCTGAGCCATGCACCATACAAGGGTGTAAGTGATGACCGTTGAAGATAACTGTATGTGCTGGCGAAGGGAAAACATGCTTCATCAAAGATAACATGATGACTGAGATAGACTCTCCCAGTTGGAGGATATAAGCATCTGTATCCTTTGTATTTCTCTGTATAGCCTAGAAAAACACACTTAAAATATCTTGGATCAAACTTGTTTTGAGTATATGCTCTTAGAGTGGGAAAGCAAGCACATCTGAAGGTTCTTAGAGCAGAGTATTCAGGATTTTTACCAAAGAGAGCTTCATGAGGACTTTTGTGATCTTTGAGAGCACTTGTGGGTAACGGATTACAGAGGAAATTTGATGTGAAGAAAGCTTCCACCCAAAAACTTTGTGGAGTAGCACTTTGAAACATTAAGGTGAGTGTCATTTCTGTTAGATGTTTATGCTTCCTCTCTGATATCCCATTCTGTTGCGGTGTCTGAGGGCATGACATGAAATGTTGAATACCAGCATTTTCAGATGAGTAAGAAATTTGTTACTCATAAATTTGCCTCCCCATCTGATTGAAATGTTCCAATTTTTGTTTGCAGCAAATTTTCAACAAGGAGCTGGTACTTGATGAAAGTAGAACAGAAATCAGACTTCTTCTTTAAAGGATAAAGCCAACAATATCTGGAAAAATTGTCAATAGAAACTGCATAAAATCTGAATCCTTGAACAGAAGAAATAGGAGAAAGACGCCATAGATCACAGTGCACTCTTTCTAGGGGTCTTGAAGCAAGAAAAGTAGAAGAACTAAATGGCAATCTTGAACTCTTCCCAAGCTGACATGATTCACACACATTGCTGGTACTTTTATTTACTTGAATTGCCTTATTTGTAGAGATAAATTGAAGCACTTGTTGATTTGGATGTCCTAGTCTTTGATGCCACACCTCATCACTTGTCTTGATCTGTCTTGTAGAGTATAGCATCTGGTACTTCAGATCATCCAACTTATAAAGACCGTTATTTTCCCTTCCCTTTGTCAGGAGTTTGTGCGTTGCTTTGTCCTTAATAATAACATCAAGATCATCAAAGGTGACAGCACATGGATAATCTTTAGTTAACTTTGAAACAGACAGTAGATTCTTTGCTATTTCAGGAAAAACCAGCACGTCTTTGAGAGGAATGTTACCTGACGTTGTGGGAAGATTGGCGGAACCAACATGGGTGATTGGAAGGAAATTTCCATCACTTGCCATTACCATGTCAGTCCCATGATATGGCTGAGTTTGTTGAAGACGTTGAGCGGAGCTGGTGATGTGAGCCGTTGCAGCAGAATCTGGATACCAACTGTTGTCCTCCGTAACATCAGTAATGTGGAGAGCAGAGAAAGCTGCTGCATTGATTGCAGGTTGAGCCGGTTGTTGATATTCTTCGTCGAACCTGTACCAACACTCAAAAGCATTGTGTCCTCTTTTCCCACAGATTTGACAAACCGGCTTTTCACTTGTGCTGACAGGTCGAGGTGAGCTTGTGGAGGATGAAAATTGTTGGTGAAAGTCACGACCTCTGGTGGAATAACTACCTCGTCCTCTACCTCTGTTTCCACGTCCTCTGTTTGAGTAGTTAGACGATCTCATAGTGTTGAAAGCCAAGTGTGGTGAGACATCAGCGGAGACAGAGTAACCTTGGAGTCTATCATCATATCCGGTAAGACGAGATATCACATTGTCGTAGGTAGGTGCAGGCAATCGATCCATTGAGTCTTCAATAACAGTGATAATCGGCTCATACTCACAACCTAAGCCTCTTAAAGCTGCAAATATCTTCATCTTTTCACTAACTGGGTCTCCTATAGAAGCTAGTTGATCACAAATATCCTTGATTCCTCTAAGGTAGTCTGACATGCTTTTATCTAGTTTTTCAGCATTTTGTAGACGTCTTTGTAACTCAAATAGCCTAGAGGATGATGTCCGGTTAAAGTGAGAGATTAAGGTTTCCCATACCTCTTTAGCAGTTGCAGAGCCGACCACCAGTCGCAAAACGTTCTCAGTCATGGAGCCAAGCAGCCATGCCTTAACTACTTGATCAGATCTGGACCAGCTTTCAAAATCTGGGTTGAGTATGTCTTCGGTTGTGCCAGTATTGTTGTTGCGAATAGGAATCTTCTCAGCAGGTGATTTGACAGCTCCATTGACAAAGCCAAGAAGGGCTTGAGTGCGCAGAAATGATTCAAACTGAGACTTCCAAATGATGTAATTTTGTTCGGTGAGTTTTATAGTAACACAGTTTGAAATGTGAAGAGAAGGGGAAAAATAAGGTTCCACGGTTCCGTCCATGGCTCTGATACCATGCAAGAAATAAGAAGAGAGAATATATGAAAGATTGTTTCTTTGTTATTCAATCCTTGAAAACGACATTACACTCTATGCTTTGCTTTTATATTGGTTACAAGAGTTTTAACCTAGAGTCTAGAGTCTTCCAATGATTGCTGCTCTGGCACAATGATGTTATGTGGCTTCATTGTCATCATATGATTCAAGTGAGGCAAACCAATTCTGTGTCGTTACTGCCGTACTAGTACTCTCTGCAAATCTTTTCTTTTTATCTTGATTTGCAGGTAGCCGTTGAATCATTGTGGGCTTTAGAGTTGTGTTGGACCTTGGACCTAACAGACTTTTTTTCAGAGTTGTGTCGTTTTGAGCTTTGCTCTTGACATTCTTCACTTTTCTCCCGGAGACACGTGGTGTGCCTTTAGAAGAAATAGAGAGTCTCTTCGGGAGCTACAGCGCAAACAAAACGAATAATGTTACGAGTAAGGGTAAAGAAGTTGTTGATGAACTATGAGAGTGAGAAATTTTTTGTTTCCATTTTATTATTTGGTCAATGGAACGTCAAAAGATTCTCGTAATCGAGTCTTCATAGGGCGAGTGCGATTACAAAGAAGATTAGCAGAGGATTTGACTTGTCATGTTTAATCGAACATCTTGTGTTAGCTTTAATAAGTTTTTTTTGCGAATAAGAGTAAGAAACTTTTCTTCTATAGTTTTTATTAATATTAATGCTACATAGGTTTAATTACTTTGGTTGGACGGATTATAAAGGTGCGTTTCTGTTATTTGCAAGTTTATAACTCAAGGGTGTGTTTATTGTGACAAAAAAACAATTTTCATGTAGTAGAAGATTCTAATGAAGATCAATGATCTTTCTAATAATTTAATATAAAAACTACCAAAGCAAGTTTATCTTTTAATCTTTGTTTTCTAATAATTTATCTTACTATATTTTTCATTAAAAAACATCAATTTCAAGTGGGTAATTTTGTTACATATTAGGTTTATTTTTTTATCTTCAAAATTTTTTAAATTTATAATATTCTATAACTATATTTTTTAAAATTTATAATAGTTAATACAAAATTAATGTTTTTGTCCGTTTTCTGATTTTCGTACAATTATAAATTTCTTATAATTATATTTTTATATTGTAAAAACACAATTTCACTTAACATATAGCAAAATTATCTATCAATAAAACTGACATATTTCGCAATCACATAAGTTACAAACTTTAAATATCAAGCTTAACATATATTAAAACTAATGTTTGATCTGTGTTATTATTATTTTATTATGTTTTGTCATGTTTTTATTTACTATTTTTTAATTTTTATCTGTTTTTTTTTGTAAAATTCTTTTGATATTGTGCTTCATGGATTTGTTGGTTAAGAAATCTAGTAATAATAATAATGAAACAAAAAAAAAACCGATTGGTTGGAGTGAGAAGCAAATGGTCAAAATGTCATAATTAGTTTCGTTGGAGCAGCTCTGTTCAAAACAAAACTGGTTATCTCGTTTCGTCTCCCACATTTGTGCAAAACATCAAAAAAAGATCTTTACTTTAAGATTGCCCACCATGAATTGCGTAATCACACAGGATGATGAATTGGTCTCTCCTTATCCCCTTCTCTTCAAATCTCTCTCCTTCGTCCCAATCTCTCACTATCTCATCTTCCTCTTCCTCACAATCTTAGTTTTCCTCTACTTCTTCCTCGAGATTCATTTCCCTAAACCAGATCCTATCTCTCTCACTTTCAATCCCAGCTCTGAGTTATGTCAGTTTATTGTCTCCAAGTGTCGTCTCCTTCACGGACGGTATATGTTTTTGTTTTTGAACTGTTCTTGATCCATTATCTCATAAAAAAATACAATCTTTCACTTTCTTATGTTAAAGATTTGTAATTTTCAAAAATTTGGCAGATACTTTCCTACGTTCTGGCTTTCAAGCCCTCATCTTCAAACAGCTTTCCTTAGCCTTTTTGGGAAATCGCCTCATTTCTCCTATAAGCGGTGAGCTCAAAAGACCACATCTTTTACTTTCTCAGATCTTGTAGGCACAAACTCTTATTATGTGTTCTTAAGAAATTGATGTAATCTTAGTAAAGATTTGATCTTTTCTGTTGTCAGGATTCTCTATCAGGCAACAGATGGTGGCACAATTGCTTTGGATTGGTTAATGCATTCTGATGGTTGGTGTTAAGTAATAATAATAACACATTTGCTGTTTTCAGTTTTTTTTCTGATTCATGGTATTTCAACTATTTATTGTTCTCTGCAGTTGTGGAAGGCATATCTCAGGTGGTCAATGGCTCAACTCCTGGAACTGATAGGACTCCAATTGCTATTGTGGTGCCAGGGCTCACTAGTGATTCTTCTGCTGCAGTAACTTTCATCACTCCTTTGTCTCTGTTTCAGTTTCTTTTTCTTTGAGATAATCTCATGTATCTCTTGTTTTTGTTCTGTTCTATTTCTACAGTATATTAAACATATTGCGTTCAGGCTGGCAAAGGAAGGATGGAATCTTGTTGTGCAAAACCATCGTGGACTTGGAGGGATATCTTTAACCGTGAGTTTCTTTGTATTGATTTTGACTTCTAGCTTTGGTTACCTTTATCTAGGTGATGTTTTGGATCGCAACTGATTTTATATTTTAATGAGTTGCTAGAATAATATTCATGATCTTAGACTTCGTGTTACCGTCAATCTTGCTATCAAATTCGCCATTACATGTTCTGGAAGAAGCATGACTTATCAAAGGGATTAATTGGCTTTGCAATCTTATTAATTATGCATGTGGTTTGGGAAATTATGAGTCATTGACTGACTGACTCTTTAAATCATTAATCAGTCGGACTGCGTCTACACTGCTGGGTGGACAGAAGATCTTCGGAAAGTAATTGATCACATCCATACTCAGTTCCCAGAGGCTCCTTTGTTTGCTGTTGGGACAAGCATTGGTGCCAACGTTCTGGTATATCTCGCCTCTTATGTACCTTTTGATTCCCTTAGTCTTGCATCAAATATAGTGGTTATAATTGGTTCATGTGGTTTATCTTGCTTTTGTAATTTATACGTCATCCAGGTAAAATATCTTGGGGAGGATGGGCAAAATACACCTCTTATTGGAGCTACTGCTGTGTGCTCTCCTTGGGATCTTCTGGTCAGTAGACCTTTACGTCCACTCTAACTAACATTCTGTGATATTGTTAACTGTTTAAAATTCCTAGTGGAAAATTGTCTCTCTTCATTTCAAGAATAAGGTTCTTGTTTCACATCATCTTTTACAAATTCTTGCTTCTAGTATGATTATTTTCACCATTACATTTTTTGAATCGAATTCCTAAAATCGGTATGGATAATCTAGAAAAGAAAATCAGTCAGCTTTACTGATCGAAATGGATATTGTTTGCAGATATGTGATCGATTTATCAACCGCAAAGTCGTGCAAAAATTGTATGACAGAATGCTTACCATTGGTCTACAAGGTTATGCACAATTGTATGTCTAAATTCTTGTCTTGTATTGTTAATTTTATATTCTTTATGTACTTTTGCTTTCTTTAGTTATGTCTTTCTTGTTTCCATTACACATGGTTGTACCTGCAGGCACCATTCCATCATTTCTCGTATAGCCGATTGGGAAGGAATTAAGAAGGTGGGTTCTGATTTTATATCAATTTACCAAAAATCAAGTAAATTGACTTAAAAGATTAACCATTCATTATGTGTCTTGTTTTAGTCACGTTCAGTTCGAGAGTTTGACAACTACGCCACCAGACTTGTTGCCAAATTCGAGGTGCAGTTTGCTAAACGTTCTCTTTTACCCTTTGTTTAATATATCCCATCTTTCCATTTAAGCAGTGAAAAATCCAATCTTTAACGATGCAGACAACTGATACATACTATAGACGTTCAAGCAGTGCGCAATATGTGGGAAATGTCGCTGTTCCACTCCTTTGTATCAGTGCTTTGGATGATCCAGTTTGTACTAGGGAAGCTATTCCTTGGGATGAATGTAGGTAAGATTACATATGCTTTGACCCTCTCCAGTTTTCAGCTCTAGAACTGATGGACTACATTAATTTGCTCACTAGTCTAGTTGACCTAATTTTGTTTTAGCCTTGTAGAGCCTCTGATAAGTCTTCAGATGAAACCATTTAGCTGTTAGGTAATGCCACATCACCTCACTATCCTTCAGAAGTTAGATCGAGGAAACAATGATCCGAGTATTTGGGGAATTGGTTTTGATATGGGAGAGTAGGAGATGCTCTAGAAAGTCATATTATCTGGTTCTTGAGTTGGTGATTTTCTGTTAAACTGAGTTGGTTAGTTTCTCTGTTGTATTGAGTTTCCATGCGTGGCTATATTAGGAGGTGAATGGCTCACGTAGGCGAAATTTGATGAGTTTCTTAGTTGTATCTTTCTGTAGCGCATTGTGATGAAACTGATGTTCCAATGTCTCAACTTTTGCAGGGCAAACAAAAACATAGTTCTGGCAACCACAACACATGGTGGTCATCTTGCTTACTATGAAGGGATGACAGCAACAAGCATGTGGTAATCTATCTGCCTGCGTCTCTTAGATACTCTTCACACATTTTTATCCGCAAGGAGTTTCTTAGGAGTGGAATTGATAAATGTGAAACTGTAATGTCTAGGTGGACAAGGGCTGTGCAAGAATATTTTGAAGTGCTACTCTCCAGCCCCTTTGCAGACAGAAGACAGAAGGTATGAGAGAAATGAGTTTTTGTCCGTTTCCATGACATCACCCCACTCTTAGTCTCTCCTAAGACATGCATCATATCATTCTTTCAGATGCAGATCATCCCAGAACCATTGGGATCTTCGATTGATCAGGGACCTTTCGTGGATACTGGAGAAGACGGGATGGTTGCAGCATCAAGTGAAGTGGGCACAACAAGAGCTGAAGCAGCACAAGAGGATCCTGCTCCAATTGATGAAAAGACAAGTAATTATCCACACAAGGACAATACTCCTCAAGTTTATAACAGTTTACTCGGTCCTTTGAAGAAGAGAGTGGATGAGCTTTCAAGATACAGCCGGAAATCGATTTGGCTATTGGCATACATTGCTATAGTCACGACGTGGCCATTTGTAGGACCTGCACTTTTGTTATCAATCAAGAAAAGATTTAGAAAGCTAGTAGAAAAATAGAAATCATATTCTACTCGTGCAAAGTAACAATATACAGAGATGACTTATGCCATCCATACTTTTGATTGTAACCTACTTGAGATAAGCCTGCGATAAGCTATTTGTCGTCAATATTATACAGAACTTCTCAGGACTTTCCCACATCAACATCAAGATGCAAAGAACAAAGTAGTGTGCACAGATTAGCTTGCTTGTATGAGACAATCTGTTTCAGGGTTTTTTTTTTTGGTGGCAATTTCTCTTTAGAATGGTCCTACGGTTTCTTGAACATGCTTTTCTGAGGCTTGTTTGTAAGGGACACTTACCTAGAAAGAACAAGGCGAGTAAGACACCCAACAATTGGAAGAAGAAAAGACAGGTTGTTTGTAGGCTTGTTTGAATGCAGAAAAATAATTTCCATATTAAACGAAATTTTATTTTTTCCTTCCTCACTTAATTACACAATAAAAATATTAAATTCATTTGTTTCTACCTTACAATGAAAAGCTATATACAATGTTTATACTCAACTCAGATACATCATTTTATAAATAACTAATTATATTATTATATGTTAAAATTCTTTGAAAACCAAATAAAGCATAATGTATTCTCATTAGGTTTGATTATATTATTCAAATTGAATAAAAAAATATCATTAGCTTTATTGAATAATATAATCAAATTGGAATAATGATATAAATTGAAAATGTCGTCATATTGTAGAAAGATGGTAGATAAATAGAAATCATATTGCAAAGTAACAATATAGATGATTTATGGCATGTAATTGCTTTGGATTTGTAAACTACTTGAGATAAGCTATTTGCCGTCAATATTCTACAAACTCTCTCATATGGTTGGTTCTGTCTATGTTTCATATGGCAACTTGAGTTGAAGTGGGTGAGCACTAAATTCATTTTTTAATACAAAAATCTAATAAAATATAAAAGTAACATTTGAAATCTACTTAAAATTTCTCATTTTTTATATACTAATTTATATTGACCTAATCTTGTAGATATATATAACTAGATGAGTACTCGCTCAATGTGCGGGTTTAAAGTTTTATAAATGAAATTAAATTTATTAAAATTTGTTGTATGTTGTATATAAATTTTATTTTGTTATAATACACTGATTTATATCCATTTACAAATCTTTTATGTATATTAATATTAAAAGTATATTATTTTACACCTAAATGTACTCTTGTATGTTACAAAAATATTATTTATCACCATCTAGAAACTATCTATATAAACACATTAAACGAAGTATTTTACTTTCACTTCTGCATAGTTTTTTAATTACTAAAATTGTTGGCTCAAAAAACATTTTGAATAAAAAATATATTATATAATATACTAATCAATGATGTATCATCACAATAATGTATGACCACCATGGAGAAAAAATCGGCTCCGCCTTCATCCTTTATGGAGAGAACCTTGCGTCCAACCTCCTCCACCATGGAGAGAACTTTGGCTCCGCCTTTCTCCCTTGGAGAGATAACCTTGCTTCCAATCTCCTCCACCTTCCTCCCTTGCGGAGATAACTTTGTGGCCAACTTTCTCTACCATAGGGAGAACCTCGGCTCTGCCCTCCTCCTATGTAGAGAAAATATGTTCACGTCTTTTTGCTATCTCAAAATGGCTTGTTCCGATAACCAATGAAAGTAAAAACAATTTTCTAACTTCACAAAAAAATCTTTTGATAGTAACTAATGTTAAATTTCCCGATGTATTCGTGATAGTAACTATGCCAAAGTGAAAGTAAAATAGTTGGCTTAATGTGTTTATAGATAACATAATATACTAATCAATGATGTATCATCACAATAATGTATGACCGCCATGGAAAAAACCTCGGCTCCGCCCTCATCCCTTATAGAGAGAACCTTGCGTCCAACTTCCTCTATCATGGAGAGAACCTTGGCTCCGTCTTCCTCCCTTGCAGAAATAACCTTGCGTCCAACCTCCTCCACCTTCCTATGTTGGGTAGATAACCTTGTGTCCAACCTTCTCCACCATAGAGAGAACCTAGGCTCTGCCCTCATCCTGTGTGGAGAGAAAATGTTCACGTCTTTTTGCTATCTCAAAATAGCTTGCTCGGACGACCAATAAACGTCAAAACGTTTTTCAATCATCACAAAATCTTTTGATAGTAACTAATGCTAAATTTCTCAATGTATTTGTGGAAGTGTCTTTGACACACCATGATGTAGCCTCTGTCTCTGTAACGCTTCAACCGCCACATTGTTTAATGAGCCCATGTCTATTCTCTGTCCATGGGCCCACCTTCCCAAGTGGGTCCTACATCTATTCCCGGCTTGTGGAACAACCCATATTCGATGGCCGGTTTATTACGTCTAGGAGTCTTTAAAAACTTGATTACCGACCTTACAAATCAACAAAAGATATTTTCTTGTGTTTTGTCCTCATTCGCACAATTTCGACAATCACCTCCACAAAGGTCACCCATCATGAAGTTCTCTCAAGACCCTTGACTGAAAAAATAAGTGCATTTTGGTGACGTATGTGGCTAAATCAATTCTTTTAAACATTTCCGCAAACCAGGGTGTCAGAGTCTTTGAGCTCCTATGGATCTATCAACAACGATTTTTTTTCCAATCTATCTATCTATGTTTTTTGTACGCTTGTGTTTGATTAGCCTATTAGGTTGATGAGCTTTTATTTGTTGTCTCCCTTTGAGATTGAATGAATAATGGTAACAATTATGTTTGCAAAAAAAAAGAAGGGTTTATGACCAACCAATCAAGGTTGAAAAATTGAAATAAAATTAATTTGCCATGATTAAAGATACAATAGAAAATTATAAACATGTTAATATATGAATCCCAAATCATTCAAAGATTAAAATATAAATTAAAACAATCTAAAAATACTACAGTAAATTTTAAAATACAGTATTAGAAAAAGAAGACTCATATATTAATTTTTTTTTGGTCAACATATTAATCTTAACTATTCCCAACTGACAAAGGAGAAAGAAAATTTTGATTTAAGAAAATAAGAAAAATTTACATTCCCATTAAAATATATTCCCAATTAAACAAAGTTGAAAGCAATGTTTTTGAATAAATTATTTAAATATGAGGCGATATTTGATTATATAAAAGTGAGTACAAAATTTAGAATTAATAATTAAAAGTATATTTTCCTTAACCATTTTCTCTATTTTTTAATAATTAATCACTTAAAATTAATAATAAGTAAATAATATTATAATTTCGAATTTTATTAATATATATATATATATAATGTCCTTATAATTATTTTTTAAAACTTTGTTTTTTTTCTAACTTCTGAAATTTTTTATAATTATCTTTTTACTTTATTAATATTTTTTAAAACAAAATATTTTCTTTTTGTTGTAATCAAATTCTTCCTATTAAATATTTACATATGTCAAAATCTCAGATTGATAATTTGACACATGTCAAAATCTTGTTAATGACTAAATTTCAAAACCCAACTTTATATAATAAGATTGAGAGGTTTTATGACGACGTCTTTAGTATAGGTAAATTTTATTTTACATTTTTTTACTTTTACTACAAAAAATGAAAGATTCCACGTGCTTTAACCACCCGTCAATTCAATTGAATCTTCATGTTACTCTCTTATTTTGTTCATGAACCTGCACTGCAGTCTTCGATACTCTTTACACTGTTTCCTTCTTTTAGATGAGAAACTTCTGATCTTTATTAAATAACATATTGTCACACAAAAATATCATATTGACATATTGTCTACTTTCCGTTTGAAATATCAACTCTCTATTATTGGTACCATGGTTATATTATAACCTTTAATATTTATGATATTTAGAACCACGATGGACATTTTATGAAATTGTATTTTAACTTTTTAATACTGTGGATAAGGTCGAGATTTGAATTTGTACTGGTATGGCATATTAATACGATTTCTTTCAATATTTATGATTCAACAGACGATAAAGACACTACCTTGGATTTGAACAAAATATGGGACCAATTAGTAGAGTTGATGTGTTCTTCTTGTTTTTCCTTGTTCTCAACCCACAGTTAACAATATCAACTTAAACGTTTACAACAATGTTGTTAGCAGGTTTAGTGATCTGAATGCTTCTCTTAAAATGGCGTTGGTGTAGAAACTGGGTTTCACACAATGAATTTGTTTGAAGGGGGAAATAAATTCAGCAAAGCTATCTCTCTAAGAACTCGAATCAAAACTAGTTAGCAAAAGGGAATCGAAATCTCTTGAGGAAGAAGTTAGGGTTTTCGCTCTAGAACAAGTAAAAGTAGAAGAATTGTATTAATTGTTGGATGGATTACAATGGAGAAGTCTCTCCACTTTTATACAATTTCGTTTGATCACAAAATATATTAACTTTCCTTGTACCCCGAAACAAGATATGGAAAGTTCCCATCTCTTCCTCAAGTCGGCCGTCGGGCGAATCAAGAAGTCGGCTTTTCATCGATGGGGCTGGGACTCTTCGTCCGAACAGGCCTTAAGTAGATCATCAATTAGGACCCTTAACGGGATTCCCGCTTTGCTCTCTCCTCACTTTGCTTGTTTACGTATATATTAAATTATATTGCTAGCCTCAGCTTCATCCGCACTCTCTGATCGCCCATCATGACAAACAATTCGGAACCTGTCTCCTCGCCCGAAACCGAAAGTGACCAACTAGTTCGACGCAACTCCGGGCGTAAGGCTCCCAATCCAGAATGTATCATACAGATCGGAAGATCTGTCAGACCTAGCTTTGAAGCTCAGCCGCTTTTAACCCGGTGTTCGGCTGGAGCTTCTTCCTCTCGAACTCGGCCCTCGAGCCAAGGGTTAAATTGCCCTGAGGATGAAAACACTGACCATGTATTAGATCNCTGCATAGTTTTTTAATTACTAAAATTGTTGGCTCAAAAAACATTTTGAATAAAAAATATATTATATAATATACTAATCAATGATGTATCATCACAATAATGTATGACCACCATGGAGAAAAAATCGGCTCCGCCTTCATCCTTTATGGAGAGAACCTTGCGTCCAACCTCCTCCACCATGGAGAGAACTTTGGCTCCGCCTTTCTCCCTTGGAGAGATAACCTTGCTTCCAATCTCCTCCACCTTCCTCCCTTGCGGAGATAACTTTGTGGCCAACTTTCTCTACCATAGGGAGAACCTCGGCTCTGCCCTCCTCCTATGTAGAGAAAATATGTTCACGTCTTTTTGCTATCTCAAAATGGCTTGTTCCGATAACCAATGAAAGTAAAAACAATTTTCTAACTTCACAAAAAAATCTTTTGATAGTAACTAATGTTAAATTTCCCGATGTATTCGTGATAGTAACTATGCCAAAGTGAAAGTAAAATAGTTGGCTTAATGTGTATATAGATAACATAATATACTAATCAATGATGTATCATCACAATAATGTATGACCGCCATGGAAAAAACCTCGGCTCCGCCCTCATCCCTTATAGAGAGAACCTTGCGTCCAACTTCCTCTATCATGGAGAGAACCTTGGCTCCGTCTTCCTCCCTTGCAGAAATAACCTTGCGTCCAACCTCCTCCACCTTCCTATGTTGGGTAGATAACCTTGTGTCCAACCTTCTCCACCATAGAGAGAACCTAGGCTCTGCCCTCATCCTGTGTGGAGAGAAAATGTTCACGTCTTTTTGCTATCTCAAAATAGCTTGCTCGGACGACCAATAAACGTCAAAACGTTTTTCAATCATCACAAAATCTTTTGATAGTAACTAATGCTAAATTTCTCAATGTATTTGTGGAAGTGTCTTTGACACACCATGATGTAGCCTCTGTCTCTGTAACGCTTCAACCGCCACATTGTTTAATGAGCCCATGTCTATTCTCTGTCCATGGGCCCACCTTCCCAAGTGGGTCCTACATCTATTCCCGGCTTGTGGAACAACCCATATTCGATGGCCGGTTTATTACGTCTAGGAGTCTTTAAAAACTTGATTACCGACCTTACAAATCAACAAAAGATATTTTCTTGTGTTTTGTCCTCATTCGCACAATTTCGACAATCACCTCCACAAAGGTCACCCATCATGAAGTTCTCTCAAGACCCTTGACTGAAAAAATAAGTGCATTTTGGTGACGTATGTGGCTAAATCAATTCTTTTAAACATTTCCGCAAACCAGGGTGTCAGAGTCTTTGAGCTCCTATGGATCTATCAACAACGATTTTTTTTCCAATCTATCTATCTATGTTTTTTGTACGCTTGTGTTTGATTAGCCTATTAGGTTGATGAGCTTTTATTTGTTGTCTCCCTTTGAGATTGAATGAATAATGGTAACAATTATGTTTGCAAAAAAAAAGAAGGGTTTATGACCAACCAATCAAGGTTGAAAAATTGAAATAAAATTAATTTGCCATGATTAAAGATACAATAGAAAATTATAAACATGTTAATATATGAATCCCAAATCATTCAAAGATTAAAATATAAATTAAAACAATCTAAAAATACTACAGTAAATTTTAAAATACAGTATTAGAAAAAGAAGACTCATATATTAATTTTTTTTTGGTCAACATATTAATCTTAACTATTCCCAACTGACAAAGGAGAAAGAAAATTTTGATTTAAGAAAATAAGAAAAATTTACATTCCCATTAAAATATATTCCCAATTAAACAAAGTTGAAAGCAATGTTTTTGAATAAATTATTTAAATATGAGGCGATATTTGATTATATAAAAGTGAGTACAAAATTTAGAATTAATAATTAAAAGTATATTTTCCTTAACCATTTTCTCTATTTTTTAATAATTAATCACTTAAAATTAATAATAAGTAAATAATATTATAATTTCGAATTTTATTAATATATATATATATATAATGTCCTTATAATTATTTTTTAAAACTTTGTTTTTTTTCTAACTTCTGAAATTTTTTATAATTATCTTTTTACTTTATTAATATTTTTTAAAACAAAATATTTTCTTTTTGTTGTAATCAAATTCTTCCTATTAAATATTTACATATGTCAAAATCTCAGATTGATAATTTGACACATGTCAAAATCTTGTTAATGACTAAATTTCAAAACCCAACTTTATATAATAAGATTGAGAGGTTTTATGACGACGTCTTTAGTATAGGTAAATTTTATTTTACATTTTTTTACTTTTACTACAAAAAATGAAAGATTCCACGTGCTTTAACCACCCGTCAATTCAATTGAATCTTCATGTTACTCTCTTATTTTGTTCATGAACCTGCACTGCAGTCTTCGATACTCTTTACACTGTTTCCTTCTTTTAGATGAGAAACTTCTGATCTTTATTAAATAACATATTGTCACACAAAAATATCATATTGACATATTGTCTACTTTCCGTTTGAAATATCAACTCTCTATTATTGGTACCATGGTTATATTATAACCTTTAATATTTATGATATTTAGAACCACGATGGACATTTTATGAAATTGTATTTTAACTTTTTAATACTGTGGATAAGGTCGAGATTTGAATTTGTACTGGTATGGCATATTAATACGATTTCTTTCAATATTTATGATTCAACAGACGATAAAGACACTACCTTGGATTTGAACAAAATATGGGACCAATTAGTAGAGTTGATGTGTTCTTCTTGTTTTTCCTTGTTCTCAACCCACAGTTAACAATATCAACTTAAACGTTTACAACAATGTTGTTAGCAGGTTTAGTGATCTGAATGCTTCTCTTAAAATGGCGTTGGTGTAGAAACTGGGTTTCACACAATGAATTTGTTTGAAGGGGGAAATAAATTCAGCAAAGCTATCTCTCTAAGAACTCGAATCAAAACTAGTTAGCAAAAGGGAATCGAAATCTCTTGAGGAAGAAGTTAGGGTTTTCGCTCTAGAACAAGTAAAAGTAGAAGAATTGTATTAATTGTTGGATGGATTACAATGGAGAAGTCTCTCCACTTTTATACAATTTCGTTTGATCACAAAATATATTAACTTTCCTTGTACCCCGAAACAAGATATGGAAAGTTCCCATCTCTTCCTCAAGTCGGCCGTCGGGCGAATCAAGAAGTCGGCTTTTCATCGATGGGGCTGGGACTCTTCGTCCGAACAGGCCTTAAGTAGATCATCAATTAGGACCCTTAACGGGATTCCCGCTTTGCTCTCTCCTCACTTTGCTTGTTTACGTATATATTAAATTATATTGCTAGCCTCAGCTTCATCCGCACTCTCTGATCGCCCATCATGACAAACAATTCGGAACCTGTCTCCTCGCCCGAAACCGAAAGTGACCAACTAGTTCGACGCAACTCCGGGCGTAAGGCTCCCAATCCAGAATGTATCATACAGATCGGAAGATCTGTCAGACCTAGCTTTGAAGCTCAGCCGCTTTTAACCCGGTGTTCGGCTGGAGCTTCTTCCTCTCGAACTCGGCCCTCGAGCCAAGGGTTAAATTGCCCTGAGGATGAAAACACTGACCATGTATTAGATCACAAAAGGCGAGTTGGAGGCGAAAAAACTTTGAGTTCGGTCAGATCGGTCAATGATATGTTGAACTCTTGCGGTTTGGGTAACAGCGGTGTTACAATCATAATCCCGCGGGATGATCAACGCCCCTGGAGCCCTCCGGAAGGATACGTCTGTCTTTATGAAGACTATTTCACCGAATGCCGCCTTTGGTTTCCAATTCTAGCTTTACTATCGTTGTACGCTCAACGACGCAGGATACCGATCTGCCAATTCGCTCCAGTCTGTATTTGTAACTTCGTTGTTGCTCTTACTATAGCGGCCGAAGTGGGAATTGAGATCGGAGTTCAATGCTTCAAACAACTTTCCAACTTCAAAATTTCAAAAAGCAAGGAGAACTGGGAGGTGAATATGAAACCAAAACATAATTTCCTCCCCGGCAAAAAACTTAGCAATTTTAAAAAGTGGGCTGCCCGCTATTTCTTTGTTCGCGTCGACCAATACTCATTCAAGAACCCACTGGGCATCCATCGGAGAGTGTGGAATGGAACTCCGGGTAGATTTTTAATTTCTCGTTTGTTTTGATCGATCACAACACTTCTAACTTGTTTTAACTTCCCATTCTTTATTTTCAGATTGCCCATTCTGTCCAACACGTCTAGCTCGCGATTATCAATCCATCCGAGACGTACTACTATCCGGTACTAATCGACAGTGGGAATTTATCACTCGCATTCGTGTCGAAAAAGCGATGGGAAAAGCAAGAACAACGTTCTCGAGTTTCGCGAGTTCGCTGGGGCAAGCCTCAGAATCTATCGGATCATGCGTAATCGAGGCTAGCGCCCTCAAAACTGTGCATCCGAACTCCCTCAATGAAGGCCGATCTGACAACGTCCCTGTTCAAGACGTTGATGAACATGTCGACATAGTCGGGTTTGAGGACACCGTGGAAGCAGGTGATCTTTCTTTAATTCCAGATGAGGCTAACTCCCCGACCGCCGAACAGAACATCCTTCCGCCTGAAACTGGGGAGTGAAGAAAAAAGAAGAAGAAGAAGCAGAATAAGGGGAAGTAAATCGGGGATCCTGAATCGCAATCCAAGGTCAATCGCAAACGCTTGGCTGACGATGCCGGGATGGAATCCGCTGATCGAATCCGCCTAAAAAGGGAAAACGACAGAAATGATCGATTTGCCTTTGACTACTTTGGTGACGGTCCCCTGGTCACGAGCCGAGCAGCCTCCGGTGAACTCTTTCGGCATCTGAAGATCTCCTCTCGGATTCTTCCAGAAGTAGGCAAATTGGAGTTCAAACAAGCATACCTCGACATCGCCGAATCCCATTTAATGGTCTGTATTACTATTTTCCCTCAATTTTTTGAACTTTGTATGGGCGATCTAACGCTCCTTCTTCTTTTCTCTTCTTTTCTTTTGTTGAACAGACCGCTGCTAAAATCAACAAGTTGACTCAATTGTACGATAGGCGGTTGAAATCAGTTTCGACTTCTGTATTCGAGTTCGGTAAAGTAAAGGAATGCTTAGAACAGGTTCGAACGGATAGTAAGGCCAAAGATGACAGGATCAAGGAGCTAGAAGCTATTATCGCTGAAAAAGACGAAGTCATTGCGAATTCTGAAGCGAAGATTGATGATCTGAACTCCCAGACGCTTACTCTCGAAGAAGAGAAATCTGGACTGCAGCGGGAGTGTGATGAATTGAAGGCAAAGCTGGACTGCGAAGTCAACAGACTCCGCCAGGATCGTTTGGAAAAAGTGCAACGAACGGCGAAGAAGGCACAAACCCGACTGGACAGGGTGAAAGCCTACCTGCTCGAGCAAAATACGGTAGTTCGCCCCAAGGATGCTGAACCAGGCTTTTGGGATTCAAGAGATGGTGCGGTATTTGATCGAAAAAGGGGTAGTCATTCCTGAAGAGCAAATCACGAAGATCAACGAGAAGAGGCACATGCCTAGGAACATGTCGATGCGTTGTCATGTCTCCTGGACGTCATCAAACTGGGAGAGAATGACCTTGTCATGTCTCCTGATCAGCTTGGCTTCGGACTTCTCTGTCATGGGGTTATGGCTCCGGATTCCGTACGACATCAACTCGGATCTAATGCTGCCGCTTTTCAGGCTAATGTGCCGGATGATTTGGATGCTTAACTGCTTTTATTTTTAATTAACTATGAACTCTTTTGGATCCGGGTTTTTGAAAAAGCCTTGTAATAACATTACCCTTTTTATTTTTAGTCGGATTTAGATATATCCCTTTCTCTCTTTTGTTTTTTAGCAAATTTCCTTTCGGCATTGGGATGGAATATTTCCTTTCATGTAACAAGGAAATTTCGATGAAGAGAAAAGTTACTTTCCTAATTCGTGAATTGGAGATCCATCCCTGGGGACTAGTACAAATATCCTAGAATTCTCTCTGATTTGTAAACTCGAAACGAAGCAAAATTCATAAAGAATGTCAAGCTCCGTCGGCAGTGTTGATTTCCCAGTTGAGATTGGAAATAATGTCCCAACGTTTTCGAATTCAGAGGCTATCAAAAGGGTAATGCCTTTTTATCTGAACATTTGAGCTCCATGGATGCTGATGTTCCGTGTTAGTCCGGAAGCGAGAGCGGAACTGGAAACTTTCCTTCTTCAGATCGAAGAACGTCATGCCGAATATCAAAGCCAAATTGCTACAGCGGAACAAACGCGGAACGATTTGTTATGCAAAATAAAAATTCTTGAAACTCATCCAAGATTCTGGATCGAGAATGGTCTCGACAGAGTGGCTGCTATGCCATCGTGCTTGATCGAATATTGCAAAGAAAGCTACTACTCGGCGAACATTGTGCCGAGTGAGCCGAGTTTTTCTCTGAGCGGTGAATTCATGCCCTCCGAAGTGAAACCTTTCTATATGAACAAACGCGCCGATAACATAGAGATCGCTGCAGCTCAAGCCTTTGTTCATTAGTGATACACAGAGTTTTAAACCCTATTTTCCTACTGCAAGTGCACAGCAAAGAAGCAGTACTTAGGGGTCGAATCCCACGAAGACCAAGTTTTACTCTATGGTTCTATTGGTTCAATTTCAAGCTAAGACAATTCAAAGTTGGGTTTGGTTGGTAACAGTAACGCGATTAAAACGGTATAAAAGGCAATAAGCAAAACACTAGATCAGGGGTAATTCTCGGGAATTTCAGAGATAGCAACTAAACAACTATTCAGGGCATAGATTAAGTACCAGTCTAGAACTCAAACATAAATATAAACTGATCCACTGTCGTGGTATCAATAACTCTATCTGATCGATTCTGTGCGGAAACGCGGAGCACGTGCTCAGACATCCGGAGCACATGCTCGGCGGTCCATAAACCCTAAACTGTCGTTTGAGCCCAGAATCGCAGACAAGCATTAAAGAACAGGAATGATAAGTTCACAAATCACCTACACATCAACTTTCGCAGGTCTAGGATAATTTGCCCACTAATGTCTTTTCTAGCAACCTATTACACTTTTGATGAATAGATAAACCTAGAATCATAGATTGGGTGATCAAATCAACCTAAGCATTAAGTCTAACAATAGTGAAGACAATCGATTATATAAAGCCCTATTTGTGTTCTGTTGCTAACCCATGAAACCCCTTTTGAAACCCCTAATCTAGCAAAGAAAACTACTCAGACATAGAGAAATGAATCATAGCAAAAGATGAGAAATTCAATGACAAAAAAAAAAAAAGGGTTCAGAGAATGCTTCACAAGGTAGCCGCTCTTCTCCCTCTCACAAAAACGTCGCTCAAAAACCAAAAGAAAAGGTATATTATCTCTCCTAAAAACCCTAGGTTAAATAGCATACAAGTAGAGAAAAATAAGGAAAGATTCCAAATTCAAATCTCCCTATTAAAAAGCGATCTCAGCCCTCTTTCTCTCACAAAGGATCGCCTAAAATAAGGGGAATTAGGCAGGGAATCGGCGCCTAGATGCTTGCCACGTGTCGTCATGAAACCGTAGAGTTGGGAGCATGTGCTCGGAAATCGGGAGCATGTGCTCCTGGGTCTAAAATCAGCTTTTCTGCTCCAATTCAACTCCTTTCTGCTCCGATTGCTCCTGTTGTTCCAATCCTTGCTTTTAGCTTCCTAGCCTCTTATTATAACCTGAAAAGGACTCAAACAACTACAAAACTATCAAATAAACGGGGTCAAAGTGAGTCAAAACCGTAACATATCAACTCCCCCGGACTTAGATCTTTGTTTGTCCTCAAACAAACTCAAACCAAGCGCCAAGAAAGCCAAGGTGTGAACTCGCAAAAATCTCAGAAACCGTGAGTAGACCATGACCAGCAGACCACATGTGTTAGAACAAGCTATACTGATTCTCACCAAAAACTTCTCCAGCAAACATCTCCAAAACCAGAACCATAATTGGCAATCAAACCCAGAAAAATCTCACTTTCCAGGCAAAGACTCTTTACATTCAATTAAAATTGGCGTGAGCTTCTCATTAAGGGCATTAAGCTAGTGAAATCGAGGCTTGGTAGATAAAAGGCTGTTTTAATGGTGGAGCTATAGAGTGTTTAGGGGTTACCATTACTTCGAAAGAGATGCAGGATATCGCACAAAATGGTAAGGGAGAGTGGACTCATTGATGTCCACAACCTCTAATCACTCTCCTCTTCTTATCTTCTCAAACTCAGCCTCTCTTTTCTCCTCAGGGTACAACGCATGCTCGGGGGTGTGTAACACTAGCTCTGGTCCCTTTCCATCATCCTTAA
>NC_025702.1:10011156-10011537 GCF_000633955.1 Camelina sativa | reverse complement strand
GGTTTTGAAAGTAGCAAAGTGTCCAGCATAGGGTGAGCTATGGCAATGAAACAAGACTCCAGGAACCTCCTCCTCAGTCACACACCTCCTGAAAACACCATCCGAGCAATGCCTATAGAGGTAAGGCTCATCCCAAAATTACCGTNGGGAAAATAACCGACTTGAACATCTTGAGCATGGTCTTTGCATCATTATTAGGGCTGACCAAAGCTTCTACCCACTTGGACACGTAATCGACAGCCACCAATATGTACTCATTGCCGAATGAGTTCGGGAAAGGTCCCATGAAGTCAATTCCCCAAACATCAAATACCTCAACCTCCAAGATGAAATTCTGAGGCATTTCATTCCTCCTGCTGATGTTCCCTTGTCTCTGACATG
>NC_025702.1:10009821-10010017 GCF_000633955.1 Camelina sativa | reverse complement strand
TGTTTTGCAGCACAGCACTGCACTCTCTTGAAACCATCATCACGTTCTCTTCCTCTGACACTCTCCCAGAAACTAACCCTTTCACATATCTCTTCAAAGTAGATATCATCTGAACAGCATCAGCTAGGGGTAGTTTTACCGTCAATTCTCTCAACATCTCCTTGCACTTTGCATCCTCCAAATCCTTGCGAGATTT
>NC_025702.1:9990002-10008433 GCF_000633955.1 Camelina sativa | reverse complement strand
AGTTCTTTTCACGGCTTCAGCAGTCTGTGCAACCTGAACATCAAGCTTCTTCACATGTGACATTACTGCCTCATACTTCCCATTAAGGTCATTGTACATGGTATCGACCTTAGCGTTGATTTCCACTGAAGCTTTTTGTTGATTCACCAAGAGTTGTTGCATCATGTTTTTTAGCTCATCCTGAGAGCTGCTAGCAGATGAAGATCCCAACTGCTGGATGGTGAAAGGCAGTGCTTGCTGAGCGCTTGTATATGCCTGATGGTTCCCCCCTTGGAAACGGTTTTAAGTGGGCACAAACTGTTTGCCTTGGAAGTTGTTTGAGAAGGTTTTCTGATAACCCATCTGATTCTGAGCTCCTTGCTGCGGATACATCTGATCCTGAGGATTCTCCACGTTGGTGCTTCTATAGGACAAATTCGGATGGCTTCTGTAGTTCGGGTTGAAACCCCTGTTCTGCACAAAACCTTGCCCACTCACATAATTAACCTCCATCGTTTCATCCTCTCCATCACAAATCTCCTGAGCTAGCAGCATGTCTCCGGTCTCATCGACAAAATGGACAGTTTTTTGGCTCCCCTTCAGAAGAAGGTTCACCTTAGCTGTCAACTCGTCAATCTTTTGCGTATCGACACTGTTGACCTTCACGGACCTGTCATACTCAGGAGCCTTGTTGCTGGAGCTTGCAGCTAGGTTCTCAATCAACTGATATGCTCCTTCCTTAGACTTTGTCATAAAATCCCCATTGCTGGCCGAGTTGAGAGCGTTTCTGTAGTCCCAGTTAACTCCATCATAGAAAATGCCCAGAATCTGTTCATCACTGAATCCATGGTGCGGACACTCTCTACGGTACTCTTTGTACCTCTCCCAAGCCTCGCAGAAGGCTTCTCCAGTGTGCTGTTGGAACGATGAAATCTTGTTCCTCAGGGCAGCGGTCTTAGCCTTGGTGTAGAAATGGTCCAGAAACGCAGATCTACACTGTTCCCATGATGTCAGAGACCCAGGTGGCAATGACTTCAGCCAACGTGAAGCTCTATCCGCAAGAGAGAAGGGAAAGAGCTTGCACTTCAGAAAGTCTGGCGGTATCCCATTTGAACCAGTGGTGCTACATATCTCCTCAAAATTCTCGATGTGGTCCATCGGAATCTCAGCTGGGAGACCGTGAAATAGGTGCTGCTTCACTAGAGAGATCATCTGTGGCTTGATCTCAAAATCTTGTCTCGGGATGGTGGGAGGAACAATCGCCGCTCGGTTGGTGTAGAACACATGCGGGTTGTCCTTGTCCCCAATGGACGGTTGTGGCGGCGCGGCTCTTTCGTGTTGAGCACGGAGCAACTGCCCCAACTGTTGTCGAAGTTGCTGCAACTCGGCAGCCATATCCTCATTGTTTCTATTGTCACCCATGTTGACGGATTGAAACTTTCTGTTCTTGCGGTTTGTTCTTTCTGCCAAAGAGAGCTCTGCGGCTGACAAAGCAACTAGTTCTTCGGTGTTGTTTCTTCTTGTAGATCTTCTTGACATGCACCTGAAACACACGCAAAGAAGAAGCAGAAAGACAAATCAGTAAGGTCTTAGTCTAGTAATTTCGCCGAAAACCAAAGGTAAAATTTTGGTCCCCGGCAACGGCGCCAAAAACTTGATACACAGAGTTTTAAACCCTATTTTCCTACTGCAAGTGCACAGCAAAGAAGTAGTACTTAGGGGTCGAATCCCACGAAGACCAAGTTTTACTCTATGGTTCTATTGGTTCAATTTCAAGCTAAGACAATTCAAAGTTGGGTTTGTTTGGTAACAGTAACGCGATTAAAACGGTATAAAAAGGCAATAAGCAAAACACTAGATCAGGGGTAATTCTCGGGAATTTCAGAGATAGCAACTAAACAACTATTCAGGGCATAGATTAAGTACCAGTCTAGAACTCAAACATAAATATAAACTGATCCACTGTCGTGGTATCAATAACTCTATCTGATCGATTCTGTGCGGAAACGCGGAGCACATGCTCAGACATCCGGAGCACATGCTCGGCGGTCCATAAACCCTAAACTGTCGTTTGAGCCCAGAATCGCAGACAAGCATTAAAGAACAGGAATGATAAGTTCACAAATCACCTACACATCAACTTTCGCAGGTCTAGGATAATTTGCCCACTAATGTCTTTTCTAGCAACCTATTACACTTTTGATGAATAGATAAACCTAGAATCATAGATTGGGTGATCAAATCAACCTAAGCATTAAGTCTAACAATAGTGAAGACAATCGATTATATAAAGCCCTATTTGTGTTCTGTTGCTAACCCATGAAACCCCTTTTGAAACCCCTAATCTAGCAAAGAAAACTACTCAGACATAGAGAAATGAATCATAGCAAAAGATGAGAAATTCAATGACATAAAAATAAAAAGGGTTCAGAGAATGCTTCACAAGGTAGCCGCTCTTCTCCCTCTCACAAAAACGTCGCTCAAAAACAAAAGAAAAAGGTATATCCCTCTCTCCTAAAAACCCTAGGTTAAATAGCATACAAGTAGAGAAAAATAAGGAAAGATTCCAAATTCAAATCTCCCTATTAAAAAGCGATCTCAGCCCTCTTTCTCTCACAAAGGATCGCCTAAAATAAGGGGAATTAGGCAGGGAATCGGCGCCTAGATGCTTGCCACGTGTCGTCATGAAACCGTAGAGTTGGGAGCATGTGCTCGGAAATCGGGAGCATGTGCTCCTAGGTCTAAAATCAGCTTTTCTGCTCCAATTCAACTCCTTTCTGCTCTGATTGCTCCTGCTGTTCTAATCCTTGCTTTTAGCTTCCTAGCCTCTTATTATAACCTGAAAAGAACTCAAACAACTACAAAACTATCAAATAAACGGGGTCAAAGTGAGTCAAAACTGTAACATATCAATCAGGTAACATTCTTATACTTAACTTATAATGTGTCTTTCCCAGAATCAATCATAACTGAAGATTTTTTGGCATGCAGATCGAATCCATTCATCAAGAGCAGAGCCACAAACTCTACTATCATCGTCTGAAGAAGAACGAGATCGATGACCGTTTAGCTGTACTGGAAGCCGAGGTCGCCACTTGAAAGTGAAGAGAAAAAGGGCCATCAGCCGTCTCAACAAGGCCGAACAGAAGATCAGGGCACTAGAATCTCGTCCCGATGAATGGGAGAAAACAGGACTTCAGCTGATATTGTCTATGCCAAAACGCCATAGGACGGATACTTGAAAAATTGCAGCTGGGATTACCCTCAGTTTTGAATAATTGATGTTCTTGCAATTAGTGATTTGAACCACTTTTATATTAACATTATTTTATGAAATACTGTCAAATTTAAGACAAGTTGCGTTTGCAATAAATAAAAACTTTTATGCGGAAAATGTACAAGAAGCAGGACGTCTCCCGACTTATATCAAGTCATTTTTATGTTTGACAATAATCCCTCTTGGCTCCGAGGAGATGAATTCTTAAGGTGTGACTTTTATCTCTAACGGATTGTGTTTGATCAGAGGGCGAGATGCTAGGCTCGGCTTGTCTCCTTTACTTTAGTTCGGAAGTCGGACTGCAAATTTATTCTTTGGATTCGGCTAACAATTCCGTCCAATCTAAAGGTCGGGTGCAAAATAAATACTCTGGGTTCGGCTTATCCCTACCAATGAAATATAGTTGTTGGGTGCGAAGTTAATAGTCTGGGTTCGGCTTATCCCTACGTAAGTAAGTTTGTGCGCTGTGAGGTAATTTGATCACCTGGCCAGGGTGTCAAAGATATTCAGTTCGGTCCGAACTGCAATTTCAAAATATATTAATGAGTTCTGTCCGAACTAACGAGAAGAGGAATGACGATGAATGTATTTCATTGATAGAGTATATATATATATATATATATATACATATATTATTATTATTATTATTATTATTATTATTATTATTATTATTATTATTTTTTGACACGTGGCTAGAGACATTGAATGTCTGCACAGTCTTTAATTGCAACACTCGGGACACAGCAAGAAATTTGCTGCATTCTAATTGGTAGAATTTATGGCGGTTGTTCGTAGAGTTTGAGTATAAATAGAGGAAGGGTTAGATCCTTGGTAGACATTCGCAACTTCTTTGAAAATTAAAAGGAAAAAGATGTCAATTACTACCAGATCTACATGGTTAAGGAGGGCCCGGGAAAGGATAGCCGCCACATCTAGCGGTCGGGATCCAAACTTGCCGGCTAACCCCCCCCCCCCTCAAGAATTAGGAGAAACGTCCTGATCTCGTGAGTTCGCTCCGAGCTCCGACACTATCATCCCGGGGGTGTCTCCTTTACAACTGGAGCTTCGAGGGTACCGAACTCGTCGTAAAAGAATGGTTGCGTATATCAAGGCGATTCGCCCAAAGCTTAACCAGCTCCATCGTCTCTACCGTTTGGAAGGGACCATTCGAGTTATGGAAGGTATTATTGACGAAGGTTTCTTCCTGGCTCAGTGGCGTATGGACCGCCCACTTGCTGAGCATGCGGCGTGCAAAGAACTGGTCGACCGTATGGAGGTGCCTGATCTACCTGAAGGCGACCGCGAACCCATGGGAGAAACTACCTTCCCATTCATAACAGATATCTAGGCAAACCGAGCTTGTCTGAAGAGGTTGATCCAGTTCATCAATTATCTGGAGTCGACGGGTCAAGCCTTCCGTGAACGCCATCTAGTCGAGGGCCCATTTGCCTTCATAGAACACATGATGTCCGAGGGGTCTGGGTTGCCAATTGAAAGCCTAGAAGCCTTGCAGCGGGAGTGGAAGATCTGGCGAACTGCGGTGAACGAACTAGCGATGGAGGAACCGTTAGAATCTGACCTATCCAGCCCAGCTCCCATCCTGAGATTGCAGGACCGTCCAGAACGCTAGGGGGCTTGCGACGAAACTTTCTGATTGGGTTCACCGATAGGAAGCTTGCCGCTTAAAATTGTTTTTAGGATATTATTTTTATTATTATTTTTCCCTTTTGTTCTTTTTCTTTTCTTCTTCTTCCTTTTTTTTTTTTTGTGAAACTTTAGCGATGCCGAACTGAATGTAATTGACTCACATTCAATGGAAATTTCGACTCTGTTTCCAGTATTAGTCAAGTTTTATTTATGTCGAACTGAATGCAATTGACTCATACATTTAATGGGAATCTCGACAAAAATAAACTTTATAGAAATTATAGTTGCATTCGTTCAATCTTTAACAAAATATGAAGAATTGCCTACGTACCCTGAAAGAGGGATCAAGCCAGTCGTAGTTCATACTACAAACAAAACATAGGTGGAGGTCGGGTTCCCGAAACCCCCTAGATAAGGTCGCAAGGGCGACCTAATAATAGTAACGCTTCAAGTGCGCCGCGTTCCACGAATTCCGGATTCGTTCTCCAGACTTGGTCATAAGCTCGTAAACGCCAGGGCGAACTGCTTTGGATATGAGATATGGCCCTTCCCACCGAGCGTCGAGTTTGCCGGCGTTGAGTTCTCTGGTATTCTCGTAAACTTCTCGTAAGACCAAGTCACCTTCGCTGAAACGCCATTGACGAACGGTCTTACTATAATACCTAGTTGCTGCATTTTGGTAGTGTTGAATCCGAACTAAGGCCTGGTCGCGTAATTCCTCAGAGAAGTCGATATGATCGATTAGCATGTTGTCATTAAGACCAGGATTATCAAACATCATCGTTCGATGGAGTGTCGGGACACCTGCTTCTGCCGGGGCGAGTGCCTCAATCCCATATGACAGAGAAAAAGGGGATTGTCTTGTAGATCGCCGAGGGGTTGTTCGGTATGACCATAATACACCATCAAGATGATCTGCCCACGCGCCTTTCCTCCGACCAAGTCATTTATTCAGCCCATCAACAATCGATTTGTTCGTCGCCTCGGCTTGACCGTTACCTTGGGCATATCAGGGAGTCGATGTACTTAGGCGAATTTTCCACTTACTCAAGAAACGCCTGGTAATGAGCGAAGTGAACTGCATACCATTATTGGTGACGATCTCGTAAGGTAATCCATGACGACATATGATGTTTTTCCATATAAATTTAGTCATTGGATCTTGGTGAATGACTCTGCTTCTACCCAATTGGTGAAGTAATCAGTGAGTACCAGGGTGAACTTCTTGGATCTCGAAGGCGGCAGATGGCCCATGAGATCCATGGCCCAACGCAGGAAAGGATACTAAGCAATAACAATGCTTAGCAGTTTGGGTGGGACGTGTTGCATTGGCCCGTGACGTAGGCAAGCCTCACACTTCGCGAAAAAGGTTCGCAATCAGCAACCATGGTTGGCCAGTAATGACCATCTTTCTTGATTTTTAAAGCAAGCGCTCGTCCGTCGGACTGGTTACCACCGTCGCCTTCGTGTCCCTCCATCATGATTCGCTCTGCTTCTTCGCGACTAACACAGGTTAGGAAAACTCCGGACAAAACTGCGACAGTATAAGTTGCCATCCAAGAGGATGTATCTAGCGCTTCGAGCCTTCAGACGCCAGGCTGCCCAACGATCTGGCAGGACGATTCCTTCAGAGATATAATCCTTAACCTCGATTTGCCAATCATCGGGTGGCTTTGTGACATCCTTCAGGTTTTCTATTGGCTCGTCAACTTCCATCGGAACCGAATCGTCATTGATAACGGAGACCAGGCTGGCTAGATCGATGTTGGATGTCTCGACGCACTCAACAGGAATTGTGCGCCGTAAATCTGGATCCAACCAATTTGCCAAGGATGCAAGAGCATCTGTTGATATGTTTTCGCTTTGCCGAACTTTTGTCAAAGAAAACGACCTCCCATTTCGCCATGCGTCCCATTTCGCCATGCGTCCGGACTGAAGGGGCTATGGAGGATAGTTCGGAGCGGCTGGAAGTAAGGTCGAAGTTTACGCGCAGCGGTGATCACAACGAGAGCCAATTTTTCTAATGTAGGATATCTTGATTCCGCATCGTTGAGGGCTTTGCTAGTATTTAATATTGGTCTCTGGTCACCGCGGACGTCTCGGGGTAGTATGCCGCTAACTACTGAGCCAGAAACCGAAACGTAAAGGTATAATGTTTCACCGTCTTCCGGTTTGACCATCACCGGTTGATTGGTCAGATATTCCTTCAACTGTCAAAAGGCGATCTCACAATCGTCGTCCCAATGAAAGTCTTTGTTTCCCCGGAGGAGCTGATAGAAGGGAAGACATTTATCCGTTGATCGGGCGATGAAACGATTGAGAGCAGCGCTCCGGCCAGTCAGGCGCTGCACCTCCCATTTGTTCATAGGGGACGGGAGGCCAAGTATTGCTTCAATCTGCTTGGGGTTGGCCTCTATTCCTCGCTCAATAACGATGTATCCTAGGAATTCGCCCGAAGTGACGCCAAACGTGCACTTCGTCGGATTCAATTTCATCTGGAATCGATCCAAAATGTCGAAGCATTCAGCCAGATGCTGAATATGATGCTCCGCGACCAGAGACTTAACCAACATGTCGTCGATGTAGACTTCCATAGTTCGTCCGAGTAGATCGGCGAACATCATATTGACCAACCGTTGGTAGGTTCCCCCGGCATTTTTTAATCCGATCGGCATAACTTTATAATAATAGATTCCTCTATCCGTGATGAATGCCGTTTTCTCGAGATTCATCGAACTCATGGCGATCTGGTTGTATTCTGAGAAAGCATCAGGAACGAGAGCAATTGGTTCCATGTTGTGGCTTCCACGAGTCGGTCTATGTGCGGCAAAGGGAAGCTATCATTAAGACACGCCTTGTTGAGTGAAGTCCACGCAGACTCTCCATTTTTCGTTCTTCTTTTTTACCACGACCGGGTTGGCCAACCAATCTGGGTACTGGACCTCCATTATTTGATCTGCTTTGAGTAAGCGTTCGACTTCGTCTTGGACTGCTTTTGCCCTATTTGGACCCAGACGCCTGAGTTTCTGCCTAACTGGTTTGAATGTTGGGTCGATATTGAGCTTGTGCCAGATGACGTTGGGGCTGATTCCGTCCATGTCCTTTGTCGACCAAGCAAATGTGGAAGACCGAGTTTGCAGGAAAGCGATGAGCTGTGTCTTAACATTGTCTTCCAGTTTGGCCCCCACCCCGACAGTTCATGATAGATCCGTAGGGTCGATGTTTACTTGGATTATTCGACATTCCGGAGATTTGAGCAGGTCTCGCTCTGGCTTATGGGAACCAAAGAGATTGTCCCCACTCTGTAATTGCTATGCGTCCTGACTTTTCCTTTGCTTCTTTTCGATGACGGAACAAGTTCGGGCCAACCTTTGATCCCCATATAGCGTACAGATCCCTGTTGAGCTAGGGAATTTAAGGCAGAGATGGTAGGTTGACGGTACAGCTTGCATCGCGTATATCCATGGTGACCCCAGAATGGCGTTGTAAATTGGGGGTGCATCAACGACCACGAATTTAGTTTCCCGGGTCACTCCTCCAGCACGCACTTGTAGTTTTACATTTCCCATCGACATTTTAGCGATCCGTCGTAGCCGGTCAACGTTCGGGTCTCGGGTTTCACCTGCTCGGGTGTGATGCCCATCTTCTCTAATGTTTGCCAGAACAGAACATTTACGGTACTTCCAGTATCCACCAAGATTCTTTCGACGTCGAATTCGCCCATAGTTACTTCGATGACCAGGGGATCCGATTGAGGGTGTTGAATACCTTTGGCATCTTCCGCGGTGAACGATATGGGATCCGAACAGAGCAGGGGTTCGTCCGAGGCCGCTTGAAGACTGCAAATTTGGCATGCCCTCTTTTTTAATGCCTGAACGGAATCAGTGCAATCTTCTGGCGGGCCAAGTATCATGGTTATTCGACCTCGGTGAGGGGAGTTAGCTCGCTCGGGGTTCTGTCCCCGTTGTCTCTTTGAGGGACCGGGTATCTCGTTTTCTTGGGGCGTCTCTTCTTGATGGTCGGCGAACACCTGATTTGCTGGCTGTGGAATATGGTTAGTCGGGCCGTTGTTTGCATAACCGCGACCGCCTGCCCCGTGACCACCATGAGATCGACTACCCTGAAAGCCTCCACGGCGACCTCTTCCCCCTCGGAAACCTCGGGGTTGAAAAACGGCTTCCACTTCGCGCGAAATATATTTTCCATAGAGATAATTATTTAAGTGCATACACTCGTGCGTGGAGTGGCCAAGTACCAAATGGAAGTCGCAGTACAATTCCTTTTGGATCGGGTGCCGACTTAGTTTGTCCGTCGACTTTGGAAACTGTGTGAACTATCCCCTTCTTTCGGTCCTGGGGGTCGTGGTGTTTTCGGGGCTCGTGGTATTCCTCCCAATTCCTGACTCTCGTGGGGGCTGGAGGTTCAGGTACAGTTTTCGCGGCCAACCGGGCATCTTCATCTTCCACGAGTGCAAATTGGGAGGCTCGATGTAGCGCGTCATCGAGGTCTTTGGGTTCCCGGATGTTGAGGTCTTTTCGTAAGGCTGAACCGGGAAGTAGACCTTTTCTGAAAGCGGCGATTGCGCTATCCTCCGAGACAGAAACGTTTGCCAGTTTTTCATTAAATCTGCCCAGGAAACTTCCAATGGGCTCGCCTGGTTCTTGTGCCATCTCCCAGAGATCCGAACTCGTTACGCCTCGTTTGATAAAAATTCGATAATGCTTGAGAAAAGCTGTTGACAATTGGGTGAAGTTATCTATCGAGTTCAATCCAAGCCTTATGAACCAAGTTAAGGCGGGACCGGAAAGACTGTAGACGAACACTTGGCAGTATCCAATATCCCTCTGTTTGTCAGTAAACCGCGCCTTGGCCACTGTTTCCATGAACGACATCATGAAAAGGACCAGATCCTTATCTCCGAGATAGGTTGGGAGCTTCGATTTGACGTTTGGTATGGCGGCCTGCAGGATCCGCTGTGTGAAAGGAGTACGGCGAGTAATTTCGACAATCTTGTCGATCTGTGGGGTTGTACTGATATCCCGATAGAGGAGAGAATTCATGCCGCGAATCTGCGATTGGATTTCCTCAATCTCAAGGCGAGGTCCCATGCTTGTTGAAGGGGCAGCCTGGATGACCGGAGTCTCACGGATCCGTGAGTTTAGATTCGGCGGCCGGATGACCGATGTCGCCAGGGGAGGAAGAGTCCTTCGTTCCGCTTGGTCGACCGTCGGTATGTCTGAGAAGTCGAGATAACGCGTAAGATCGCCTGCCCTGGTTGCGGGTGATTGCTCCGTAGAGAGTGGTGACGGGCTCGTCTGAGTTACGACAGCATCGACTCTGCGGTTGGTGTCAAAGATCATCTGGTAGATCTCCTTGGTCATGGTACCGAACAAGACCTTAAAGTGTTCCATGGAGACAACCTGCGGGATTGGTACTGCCATCGTTGCACGATTAGAGGAGTCTTCGGTTCGGACGCCAGGTTCCTGCTCCGTAAGACGCGTCGTTTCTCTGTTCAAAGGTTGTTCGTCCAAGCACTCTGCTTCGAGATCATCCGGGTGTTCGCGGGTTCGCTCCACCCCCTGGTCGAGGTTGCCTTCGACTTCGGTTTCAGCTGGGAGTTCGATGCGGATATCGGTCAAATATACCGAAGCGGTGGTGTTGCAACGGACATAGACGGTGGTGCCTTGCGTGGTTGGAGCATCACCTTGTGCTACGGTATTACCCTGGGAAGACGCGAGGCCCGTGATATCAGATATGTTTGAAGAGGTGTGATTTGCCTCTGTGTTGGACATCGGAGACATCGTTGTTAGTTCTTGAGAAATTGACTTGTAAAGACGATTTTGCGTCTCCATAGACGGTGCCAATTGTAGAAACTGGGTTTCACACAATGAATTTGTTTGAAGGGGGAAACAAATTCAGTAAAGCTATCTCTCTAAGAACTCGAATCAAAACTAATTAGCAAAAGGGAATCGAAATCTCTTAAGGAAAAATTTAGGGTTTTCGCTCAAGAACAAGTAAAAGTAGAAGAATTGTATTAATTGATGGATGGATTACAATAGAGAAGTCTCTCCCCTTTTATACAATTTCGTTTGATCACAAAATATATTAACTATCCTTGTAGCCCGAAAAAAAATATAGAAAGTTCTCATCTCTTCCTCAAGTCGGCCGTTGGGCGAATCAAGAAGTCGGCTTTTCATCGATGGGGTTGGGTCTCTTCGTCCGAACAGGCCTTAAGTAGATCATCAGTTAGGACCCTTAACCGGATTCTCGGTTAAATAATCAATTTATCTTTCTGGTTCAGATCGGTATGTTGGGGGTGCTAAATCCCGCACCAACTGTTGGGATATTAAATCCAAAAAAAACATAAGCCGCTGATCAAAATTGTATAACCAATCAGCCAATCCACGTAAATCATATTTGTAATTTAATAGCCTGCAACAACACATCGCAGTTAAGTCAGACACAAGAGCTCGTGTTCTTACGATCACAGTCTTTAACGCACGTCAATTTATTAGTATTATTTTTTAAGGTATTTCTCTAAATGCTAATAGTAATTATTTTTTTGAAGATTCAGAACCGCAAAATGAAGATTAAGCATGATGACTGCCTATGAATATAGTATTTATTATTTGGTGCCTTCAAATTTAGCCAAAGAAAATCAAATCATTTCAATGTTACGATGCCAATTTATTACTCGTGCTAATTAATGAAAGAAAATTCACTTTTAAGAACGTAACTTGAGGTCGATAAAGAAGAGAGAACTTATATCTAAGAGGAAAGAAAATTACATATTGTGACAGTGACATCATCTTAGTCAGGGGCGGATCTAGGTTGATTGAGAGGGATGCAGTTGCACCAGATGAAATATAAAAAATGTTTCATTTTCTATTAAATTTGCTAACTATAGTGGTCTAGTGGTAATGGGTGTACGAATTTTTTATTGGGCTCCTTCCCAAAAGGTCTCATACTAATTGGAGTTGGTCTTGACTTATATATTAGAAATTTATTTTCTAATCTTGTGAGACATTGTTTGTATCCCAACAGTTTGAGACTAGTGACATCTGACATACATCATAATAATATCAAGGCATTTTCCATGCCACTCAAGTCTCAGGCAAAGAACCAATAAAGTAGCCTTGGAGTGTTATATATTTTGTCATTAGCTTTCTTTCATATTCGTAGAATATAATATCAGAATTTGTATATTTATTTTCTACCTTGCCGTAATAAGAGAAGCATAAGAAAAAGTGTAGGAGAGGGGATTCTTGAGAGTGAAAGCATAGACATATTAATGAGTTTCAAATAAAAAATGAAAAAAGAAATTTGAATCTCAAAGGTCAAAAATGTTATGGACAATGGAACGAACTTCACACATAAAATTGCATCATGGTTCATTTTTTTCATGTCCACATGTTATTTAACTTAATTATTTTCAAACTCTATTTCGAAACACTGACAGGACAGTCCATTTCAGGTTAGGTTTTCTGACCTTACAATTCTTTCTCGATCTTCTTCATTTCTGACCGTTATTCGTTTAAGACAATTTATTATATTGCAATGAATATGAAAACATGTCTTTATTTTTTCTGGAGAAACAGAATATGAAAACATGTAACAAATATAATACTCTTTTTTTTTTTTTAATAAAGAGCGTCATTTTGACAAAATTCATACAAATTTAAAAATGTAAAATTACTAGATTTTAAGTCGCGAAACTATATTTTTAAAAGTAAAATAAAAATGTAATTTTTAGTAAATTAACTATATATATGACTAATGTTTTGTAAATTTTAAATGTATATCCCTTATATCTATATATTATTTAGGTTTACCGGTTTAAAAATTTAGGTTTATCGGTTTAAATTGTTAAATTGTTAAATTCAGAATATAACATGTGGTATATCGTAGTACTGTTTGTTTATTTTACATAATTGTAATTTAATAAACTCAATTAGTTATGCCTAATATTCTGATGTCGATGGTTTTAACAAAATAATGAACTGATGATTTACTAACAATTAATGATATAATTTTCAATTTATATTAATATTCAAACTCATCCCGCTAGATATCCAAACACAAATTTTCTTCTTTGCTTAAGTACAACATGCGCGTTTTTCAAAATCCAAATAACGAAAAATGCACAAAAAAATATAGTTACATTAGTTTTATGTATTTTATGATGATTTAAAGCAAGTAAACTAAATAAATCAAATAAAGATAATAGGAAAATCATAATTTTAATTAAAAAATATTCTTTTATATTTCAAACAAGATCTTTTAATTGTGTTTGGTTATGAGGATAGTAGAGAATTAATTGAAGATATTGTTTAGATACATGTACTTTATATAAGTATTTTCATATTCCATATTTACATTTGATAAACTTCCTAATCTATTATTTCAATCAATAGTACTGTATTTTATATAATATCTTAGAAAATAAAAGATTCTCTTGAAAATATATTTTGAAAATGTTAATATACATGAGCCTAACTACATAGCCACATATACAAACTACCCAAATGTCATTTTAACTACACCAACAACACCTAAAAAGACGAATAATGCATAGTGACATACCCAAAGAACTTCATATTATGTTGTGTACTTCTTTTCAGTCATTCATTAATAGATTTCGATAATTAAGGGTTTATATATATATATATATATATATATATATATATATATATTGTAATTTAAATAGATTGAACAAAAACCAAAACAGTTAAACCGATCAAACACGACCGACTTGACTCTCTAAGTAAACCGACCAGACCTCTCAGAAACCCAACTTGAGCTGCCCTCTAACTCTAAGTATCACGATTAAGATTCTAAATGCCAGATTCGGGGGTTTTCTATTTAGAGTTTGTTATCGATGGTAGAAAACAAATTTGAAACAAATACTGATCAAGTCAAGGATTAATTGTTTGGGTTGAATTTTGAGTTGCCAAGGTATGTTATAGAAAATTCTGCATTTTGTCTTCATACTTGCAAAATCAATACTCATTGTTTTTGTCCCATCGTTCTACTGTTTGATGAATTGTTTAAATTTTAATTGTTAGATTTTAACTGTAAAGTAATAGCAAACAAAGTGCTCGAGAAAATGCGTGAGAGTCTTTTTAATCTAAGCTTCATAGTTTTATGATTATATGGTGCCAAATACCATTTCAATTAATTAGAAATCTGAACCAATCACTGTTTTAGTTGTTTAGTTACAATAAAACAGAGGGGTGGAGTTGAAATGATAAGATTAGATGAGTGACCGACAATCATTTTATTTTCTTGTCTGATTATACATATGGCGATTGAGCAATTAAGAGACATAAGTTGTAATTTGCATATTACTTGGCGAGAACGTCAGATCCAATAGCCAAAGAGAGAAGGTCATCAACTCAAGTTTGTTTCCGATTAGGTTAAATCTGTCCATTCGTTGTGGAGATGGAGATACTAAAGAATAAAAAGAAACATCATATCACAACAATTAAGCATAAAAATCATTCATAATAAACATGCATTCTTATGCATATGTGTCTTTTTGTTTCACCAAAAAAGAAAGAAAATAAAAAATCTAGTTGAATGGTGATTTGTAAACTATGGGGAGATAAGAAATCTAGTAACAGAAAATGCAAAAGTTAGGTTTGCTTGTGATATAGAAGAAACGTTTGTCCAGTTTGGTGAATTTAGATGATGAGAGTGAGGAGTATTTATAGAATTTTGAAAATAAAAGTTAGGTTTTGGGTGGATGAGTACCTAAAATCTTGATAATCAAGTATACAATATCTTTAAAATATCTTAATTTTAGAATTGTTTACATATGATTCAGAAATAAGTTATGAAATATGATAATTCTTTTTATTTTTCTTATCTATTGAGGTAAAAAATAATTTGGGATTTGCACAAACATTTTTATTTTTAGCATTAAATATTGTAATGAATTAAGAAGATATTTTAGGAAATATTTAGGAATTTTACGAAAAACTATTTAATGAGATATTGTAATTAGTCATTGATTGATTAAGGATATATTTTAGGAATTTTTGTTCTGCACAAAATCTTGGTTTTAAATTTCATTTTATAATTTATAAATGTCAATGACATTTCTTGTAAATAAGTACTAAGTTCAGAATTTATTTGCTAAATGTCTCCAAAAATATATATATAGATACATGTTTACCCCAATATATGTTTGCCCCTATTTAAATTCAATGAAAATAAGGTTTGGATTAAAAAATAAATTAGAAAAGTTAAAGTAAAACAACACATTATAATTGTAAAGTAAAGTTTTTGATGAAACAAGGAAAAATCTCTAGAATAATACTATTTTTGAAACATAGAGAGTACATGAATAATTCGTTTAAGAGAATTTAAAGTATTAGTTTTCCGTTGGATTTTTATATCCCTTGTCTGCTTGTCAATTCAGTTGTATAGTAATACTCATTTGTTAGGACTCACTAATACTTATATCCTTTGTACAATTTTATATGGATTTATGACTGAAAAATATAATTGCGTAATTGACTTACACCAAAATATCTTTATTATGAGTCTTCGTATGGAAACAAAGTTAAAGGAATAACCCTTTTCGAAGAAATTTCGGAGAACTGATGTAAAAGTACGGTTTAGTGGAAAAGTATTTGATGTGTATTGATGCTTTCTTTACTTCTATATATATCGTGACTCGTGAGATAGTCTTTTGTTATGGTAATGTAATAAAAGTGGAACATAAATGGCTACAAAGAAATCACATTTAGTTTCTCTTATTTTTTCTGTGCTTCTTCTGCTTTTATGTATCTCCTCTCAAGTTGGATTTACAGAGGCCAGACGCTACCAACGTTAGTTTTACACTCGTTTGCAAGTTTTCTTTTTTCTTTTCTACTCTTTCTTTTCTCTTTCTTGTTCTTCTAATTAAAAAGTTGCAATTATATATTTTCTAAATTTCATATCATATATCATGTTTGATACTTACAAATGGATTTATGTAATATGTCAGTACGTTCAGAGGTTATATACGTACGTAGGCTACTTTATTTGTTAGTTGTTAAGTAGAAAATAAATTTAAGATCTAGCTGAAAACAATTTCCTTATATTTATACATGATGATTTGTAAATCATTTGCAATCAGTACTGTTCGCAACTGTTCCATTTATTTCGAATCCCGAGATGATAGAATGCATGACCTAATCATTTATGTTTTTTTTTATAGTTAAATGTTAAATATTATTGGAAAGAAAAACTAATGAAACAATCTCTTCAATATTGTGAGCAGGTATAATAAAGTCACCACCTCCTCCTACCCCTCGTTTTTATGTACCTCCTTCGAAATCGCGCAGAGGACACGGCCCATGAACAAAGTGCATAGATCATATATATGGTTTTATACATGTATGTGAGCTTTGTGTTTTCAGAAAAAAAAATATCTATGTATTTGTGTTCCAGTTTGATGATCATAATTTTCAATAAATAAGTCGTTGGTGTTTTCATTGTCTTATATGAAACAAAATAAAATGTGAATGCGGTTTTCTCATACATAGTTTGATGTTTCACAAGATGATCATGGAGTTAGGCCCGAGACTAAGGATGTTAATATGGGTATACAACATCCATTTATTAAATGAGTATGTCGAGTTAAACTGAACTCATTTAAACCCATTTATGAGAAAAAGTTAAATGGGATTACCCCATTTAGTCCCATAAATTATATAGGTTTTATCACAAATAAATGGGTACCCATTAATTAAACGCGTACGACTGTTATGCTTCTTATCCTTTAAAGAAGAGAGTGGATCAGGTACAGCCGAAACCTGGATATAGTCACGACGTTGCCATTTCTAGGACCTGCGCGCTTTTGTTGTCAATCAAGAGAAGATTTAGAAGGCTCATCGAGAAGAAATCATACTCTACTGCAAAGTAACTATATTGACGAACCTATGCCACTAAATAACTTTTGGTAATGACGTACTTGAGAATTGAGATAAGCCTAATAAGCCATTCGTTGTCAATTATATACAAAGCTCTCCCAGGACTTTCCAGCTCAACATCAAAAAACTCCATTATCAGTAAAACAAAATGGTACTTTAAGGGAGAAGCAAGACAAATGAATCAAAAGGAGCCAATGAGTAAAACACATGACCATGTTTTCTATGATTTTTGAGTTTGTGAGAGTGATTTTGACGAATAAATTTTGGATGGCTCTCTTTGATAAGCTTTTAGCTAGTGACTACGGCTCATCTTCATTTTCGGCATTGCCTTTTTCACCTGCCTTGCTCTTTCTTTTTCCTCTTTCTTCCTTATCACTTCTGCACTCAGCTTTGCTTCCGCTTCCTCCATCATCTTCTTCTTTTCTGCTTTTTTCTTCTGCAATGCCTCTTGCCTGGCGTTGTGAAGTTCCTTGTATGCTTCCTCTGCTGCCTTTTGCCTACCACTCTCAGTTTTGATCCGCGCCTTCATTGAATCAAGACACTTAAAACTCAGCCTTTCAACACATTTAACCAGGCTATATATAACTAATCATAAGTTTGCACTGTACCTGGGAGCTGAGTCTGTATCGTCCTACTAATTCGATGTAATATGGAATTAGCAACACCAACCGGACGATATCATCCATATGTTTAGCATCGGGTAAGGAAAACTTGAAAAGCAGCATCTTCTTGTGCTTGCCAGGGTGTTGGTCAGATATATGCATCGAGATGAAATTCTTCCCATACTTATCCACAGCATTGTCACCAAAAACCTACACAGTTCCATTGCATGCATGCCCGAATCTGGTTAGTTATAGTATCATCGAGATAAATAATGTGCAACGTTAACCCAAATCTATAACAGCAAATTAAGGGTTCCCATTGGAAGTGATTGATTTCCCTATTTAACCAAATACAGATACAAACAGAGGATCAATTACCATATCCTAACTAACTCCAATACTGACCTATTAAGGTAACAATGGTTAAAGGCACTAAAGCTTCTTTCCAACATATCTTACACTGAATGGAAAACAATGAGACCCATTCAAGTACACTCCCAAACGTTTGCAAATTCAGACTGAACTCAGAAAAGATCTGCTAAATTCTGACTCTACCATTTCTCACTCTATCATAAATCATCAAACAAAATGGAGAATCTTTAGAGAGAAAAGAAAAGAAGATGAAAACTGATCTCACCAGATCAAGCACAGAGTCAGTGATCATATTAGCAGCTACTTCCTTGGATTCAGAGATGACAGCTAACTCCTCTGACACCCATTTCCTCCCAAAAGGAAGAATCAAAGCAACTCTCCGCAAATCCTTCGTCTCCTTTATCATCGTCTTCACAGCCTTCTTCCTCACAATAGCACACACAACCTGATCCATTGTTTCTTCATTCATATAAACCTCAAAAGTAATCTCATCTTTACAAGGAACCACCAAATTAAAAAGCCTAGAGATCAGATCGTGTCTGCTCTTAAGCTCCATGGTAGCTAACAATCCATGGCAATACTTACGACCACTGGCGTAGAATTTGAACACATTCAACGATTCTTTCAACAACA
>NC_025702.1:9951360-9989825 GCF_000633955.1 Camelina sativa | reverse complement strand
CAATATCACTCACCACTGAATACACAGATACGGTCAGTTCTACTATATAGCTTATAAGGAGGTATCATCAATCATCAAACAAAATGGAGAATTCTTATAGAGAAAAAAAAAAAAAGAAGATGAAAACTGATCTCACCAGATCAAGCACAGAGTCAGTGATCATATTAGCAGCTACTTCCTTGGATTCAGAGATCACAGCTAACTCCTCTGACACCCATTTCCTCCCAAAAGGAAGAATCAAAGCAGATCTCCGCAAATCCTTCGTCTCCTTTATCATCGTCTTCACAGCCTTCTTCCTCACAACAGCCAACACAACCTGATCCATAGTTTCTTCATTCATATAAACCTCAAAAGTAATCTCATCTTTACAAGGAACCACCAAATTAAAAAGCCTAGAGATGAGATCGTGTCTGCTCTTAAGCTCCATGGTAGCTAACAATCCATGGCAATACTTACGACCACTGGCGTAGAATTTGAACACATTCAACGATTCTTTCAACAACAATGGCGAATCCTCTCCTTCACTAACTCCTAACAAACTGAAATTCTTCTGGAATATTGTATCCTTGGAAGCGAATTTAGCCGCCCAAGCTAACGCGAGCCTCTCGTTCTCACGTTTGCCGACGAAGTAGTTGATCGTGAGAGCGATTAGGAAACAAACGCAAGCGATCTCCACCGCGTACGACTTGGTCTTCTTCTTCATCAACGGATCAGTAGTACTAGTAGCATCGTCTTGAGCTTCCGAAGAAGTGTTGAGATCTAACGTCTTCGAATCAGCATGAGTAGTGATGTTTTCTGTAATCAATGGCGATTCAAGTGTCTCTACCTCCGTCGGTAGTCCTTCAAACTCGTCTTCATCCCAGTATTCAAATGGCGTGGACTGAGGCTCGGTGTCTGATTCAGGGATGAGATCGGGTTCCGGTTCGGGTTCCGGTTCGGGTTCCAGATCGGGGAGTGATGAGTGAGACTGAGTGATAAGAGGAGGAGGGAGAGAGTGGTGAAGGTGAGAGGAATCGTCGGAGACATCGTCGTCTTCAGCATCGAATCCTTCGAATTGAGAAGCTACGAGAAGGTGGTGATGAAGGAAGAGGTAGAAGATGAGAGCCAAGGAGATAAATGAAAAAGATCGGCTCATTCTGAAAATTAATAAGTGATTATTTGAAGTTAAGATCACAATATACAAGGTTGTGTTTTCGAGCTCTGTGGTTTTAAGTTGAACTTTATTTTGGGGATAAAATATCAAAATGTTAAAACACAGTAATAAGTATCTATGCACAACAACTGTCACTATACACAAGGAGCTAATACAATACAAAGGAAAGAGTATGTTTTTTTCTATATAAGTTGAACAGCTGCGATTGATGGGATTTTCTCTCTGAGTTTCTGAGTGACTGCTACTCGAACTGTCATGACTCCAGCAGCAGGTCCTGTGATTCTTATCTTCACTATCGGATCTTCAATCTCCACCAGTTCAAGCGATCCATCTGTTGTTCCGATCAAGTACGGCCTGATTTCTTCCAGTACCTAAACAATATATATATGCCCACAAAGCGTTGTTAACACCACAAACATAAACTCCAAAAGTTTAAGACATGATGGTCAGACAAACCGCTTTTAACAGCAAAGGATTTGGACATGAAGATTTACTTGCTCGTAGACTCACAAAAAGCCCCGTACGTACGTAAACAAGCAGTAACGATATCACAAGAAACAGAAGATTCGTCTTGCTAACTTATAATCTCGGTTTAATACATTTAGCATTTGCCAGTACCAGACATTTACACAGAGTAGGTAATAACAGAACCACATATGCAGAGAGCAACCTAGAGCTTATACCAAGACTAGTCTTCTCAATGGTTTCCTTGTTCGATTCATGGGGCGTAAAAAACAGTACTAGACCAAAAATATATGGATTGAGCAAGTGATATCACAAAGCCACATGTGCAGAGAGAACATAAGCTAGAGATCAAATGCAAAAATCTAACCTTTTCAATGTTTTCCTCATTCATTTCTAGGCCAGTCTCTTCATCTGGAACTGCTTCAACAGCAACTATTTCAGGGATCTTTTCCATTAGACGACGCTCAATACCCATCTTCATTGTCATAGTAGAACTTGGGCATGATCCGCACGCTCCCTGCAGCTTAACTCGCACAATGTTTCCATCGATCTCATGTAACGCCACATTACCACCATCAGACATAAGGTATGGTCTGATTTCGTCCAGAACGCTCTCTACATTTTCCTCCGTTAGAGGTACTTCCAGGATTGGGTCTGGGGTTGCTACTGCCTGTACAACTGCAAAAATCCACAAATCAACCATTTCTCCTGGAGAAGATACGCACACAAGAAGCCACGAATACATACATACATAATTCGTTTGGAGAAACGTTGTAACCTTATAATGTCTGACAGAGAGATGGGACCAGAAAAGCATTTGTTCACAAACTACAGTTGAAATATAATCCTAAAGCAACCCAAATAAAAACAGATGATAGCGATACGAAACAAATTATTTCATGTCAAAGCGCGATGCAATCACAACACCAAACTTGACCTTCCCAAGTTTCCAAGGAGACTAGTAAGGCAAGAAAGACATCTTATGCTGTCAAAGTACTAAGCATATGTATCTACAACAAAGTCTCTGTTAGTTCAATAGAAATTTCAAGATTCATACGATTTGTCTTCAGAAACTACAGTCGAAATTTCATTGATCATAGAATTTGTCCCCTAGTGACGACAAAGAATGAATAATAGAATCAACATCGAGATATTCGTAATCTGACCTTTGGATCGTCGGAAAAGCTGTGGACTCGATAAAGACGTAGATGGTAATCCCCGTCGAGGCCTAGCTACGAGGAGACCAAAACCGCGTTGCGAGCTCAAACTCTGCAAAGTTTCGAATCAGAGACATCGATACAATTAGTAATACTAACAAAACAAGCGTGAGAAGAAGAAAGAACGGATCGAAAATTCGAAGGAGGGGGGGGGAGGGGGGAAATCACCTGAGCAGAGGAAAGAAGACAAGAGGAGGATGACGAAGAAGGATCTAGGGCTTGTAGCGGCGTCCTGGAAATGGCCGCCGGATTTAGCGCCGCCAGCAATTGCATATCTCCTCCTCCACTCGAAATACGATCGAGAGATTTCTGATTACCTTTTTTTTTATCGGCGTCCTGTCTTAGGCCCACCCAATGTTTGTTTAAGCCTGACCGGGGGGTGTACCACCGGGATAATTTTTTTTGTATCTATATATTTTTTTTATAGTAGATATATGGGTCAATTTGCCTAATAACCAAAATCTACAATCAAATTAAGTAAATAGCATATAATTTGAAAAAAATAGAAAAAGAGGATAAGGGATAGACAAAATTACTATTTTAGTGTTTTGGTGTCTATATTTTTACGATTTTTTGATTATAAAATAATTGAATTTTCTTTTTAATTTAATATAGAGATGTTACAGTGTTATTATATATATTTTTATATTTTGGTTTATTTGCAATACAAATAATATTTTTATTGATTTAGTGTGGGTTAGATTTGAAAGAACCATTAAAAATTGTGTAGTTTACTATAATCGTATTAATATTTTTTAATAGTTTTTATTTTTATATTAAAATTAAATTTTTGGTATTTTTTTATTTAATCCATTGAGCATACATAATTTAGTAACTTAGTATTGCAAGTAAACATTTGGAGATAACAAAGGAGATTAAACATTTTGAGATATCATAGTATGAGATTTATACTTCCATTTAACTTATCACTAGGTTTGAAGCTACGGTACGTAGAATAAATTTTATTTTTATTATATTTTAATATATTTTTTTAATTAAATTTTTAAGTGTTAGTTGAACCAGTATACTATTGTTTTTTCTTTTTAGTTGAACCAGTATACTATTGTTTTTTCTTTGACGTGTTGGTATATTATGTAGTTCATATAATAAATATGGATATAATTGTAACTTGATCAATCCCAAACTATGTTTATAAATATATATATATATATATATATATATATATATATATATATATATATATATATATATATATATATATATATATATATATATATATATATATATATATATATATATATATATATATATATATATATATATATATATATATATATATATATATATATATATATATATATATATATATATATATATATATATATATATATATATATATATATATATATATATATATATATATATATATATATATATATATATATATATATATATATATATATATATATATATATATATATATATATATATATATATATATATATATATATATATATATATATATGTGAAATATGAAATAAGTTAATAGTTTTAGTGTTGGTTTAATAGTTCAAATCCGTCATGCTTTAAACTCGTTCTGTGATGGATTTAAATATTTTTAACCCATAGAAAATCATTCTATGATAGTATATATAAAATATGTTTTTAATTAAAATATTTAGACTCGCGCAATCGCATCCGCCCAACGCACTTTGGTTTAATTGATAGGCCTAAATGTGGATACTAATTAACATGTGATACATTGGGGTATAACACCTTTTGGTTCAAAACATAATTTATGATTCAATGTTATACTATATTTTTAAAAATAAAAGTTTGTATTTTATATATTTGATGTCATTTTCTTATGATTTAATTTAGAATATGGTTGAATTTTAAAAACAAAAGTTTTTTTTATATATATATTTGATGTCATTTACTTGGTTTCATTTAAATATGTTTTACTTAAGAATATAAAAGGTAAAAAAAATAAATATCTTTTTAATCGATGTTGGATCTTTTTAATGTACTAGGTTTTGAACCCACGCTACGCGTGGGTATATTTGATATATTTTGATGAAAAATATATATGATTGATGACGGTAGTAAAATATTATCTTATAAAAAAAATTAAATTAGTATTAAGGAAAAAGTTAAATTTCAGATACACAATTTTTTGAAATATAAAAATCGGTTGTGTTATAAAATCAAATCTGATAACAAAAAAATTATGAATTTAACTAGACATCCAGGCGAGACGAATTAAACTGATGACCTCACATATCCTAAACCATTTCTTTGACCACCAGAAAAACAAAACAATTTTTTCATCATGAATTTAACTCGTTTTCATATTTAATTGATCGCTACCACCTATGTTTTTGTGTTTTTTATTCAATGTTTTCTTATTCTTCATATTATTTCTTGTCATTTCTATTGTCAAATTTTATGGTAATCGTCATCATTAANTACTATATTTTTAAAAATAAAAGTTTGTATTTTATATATTTGATGTCATTTTCTTATGATTTAATTTAGAATATGGTTGAATTTTAAAAACAAAAGTTTTTTTTATATATATATTTGATGTCATTTACTTGGTTTCATTTAAATATGTTTTACTTAAGAATATAAAAGGTAAAAAAAATAAATATCTTTTTAATCGATGTTGGATCTTTTTAATGTACTAGGTTTTGAACCCACGCTACGCGTGGGTATATTTGATATATTTTGATGAAAAATATATATGATTGATGACGGTAGTAAAATATTATCTTATAAAAAAAATTAAATTAGTATTAAGGAAAAAGTTAAATTTCAGATACACAATTTTTTGAAATATAAAAATCGGTTGTGTTATAAAATCAAATCTGATAACAAAAAAATTATGAATTTAACTAGACATCCAGGCGAGACGAATTAAACTGATGACCTCACATATCCTAAACCATTTCTTTGACCACCAGAAAAACAAAACAATTTTTTCATCATGAATTTAACTCGTTTTCATATTTAATTGATCGCTACCACCTATGTTTTTGTGTTTTTTATTCAATGTTTTCTTATTCTTCATATTATTTCTTGTCATTTCTATTGTCAAATTTTATGGTAATCGTCATCATTAATTTTACCGTCTGGTTCTTCGCTATACTCTTTTTCTTCTTCATCCTCGCCAACTTCTTCACTTTCTTCCACTAAAAAACCTTTTTTTAGACTATCACACAACTTGTTAATCCATCAAACTAAGAACAAAATCATTTCTTTTCTCATAAAAATAAAAAATAAGATAAAAATAAAAAATTAATGAAAAAATATTAACTTATCTATAAAATCATACACAAAAATATGTTTTACAGCTCATAAGAAATAAAAAGCACAAACGTAGATAAATAAGATAATTTATGTTTTACATAAATATTTATCATATTTTAAACTTTTAAAAGGTTTCGAAATATAAATTTTGAATCTTTTCAAAAGTTTCAATATTTCTAATATTTTAAACTTTTAAAATTTAAAAATTATAATATTTAAAAACTTTTTAAAAGCTAAGAACTTTTAAAAGTTTTAATATTTATAATATTAAAACTTTCAAAATTTTAAATATTATAATTTCTTTTTTTCAAACTTTTTAAAGTTTTAATTCGATCAAATAAATAACTGATCAAACCGAATATACTTTTAAACTTGGACGCCTGATAAATCGAGTTTTCCTGCTCATTCGTTGTTGGAAGCATATTAATCTTATTTATACTGGTTCTGAACCATTATCTAAAAATTTTCTAGCCGATGTGGGATATTGTGCATAGTTCTTTTATTTCAATAAATTTAAAATTTTCTTTTTTTCTAAAAAATTTTGGAAATTTAAAAAATGTTAATGAATGACGTGTCAAATCCTGATTGGTTGTTTAAAATAATTCTTAATATAGAAAATTCTGAAGATTTTAGAAAATGTTAATTAGTGAAGTGTCTAATCACAATTGGAGGTTTAAAATCTTATGTGGACGTCTTTAAGAGTTTATAGCTCGTACTTTTTATTAGTATAGATTTTCGATAACTCTATTATACCCCTGTCAATTTCAATTAATCATCTTCTTAACACCTAATTGAGTGGCATGTAATCATCATTAGACATCTAATGATGGAATTTGATATTGGGCTTCTAGGGCCTTCTTCTCTTCGGCCCAACATACATGAATAGCTCCCAAATTTCTCTTCTTCTTCTTCTTCTTTCGTCTACGCTCAGCACTGACCTTTCTTCGATTCGTTCCAGTGAAATCACCAAATTTCCAAACCTTCGAGAGAGAGAGAGAGACAAAATAGAGAGATTAAGAAATGGTGAAGGTGCGAATGAACACGGCGGACGTCGCCGCAGAGGTAAAGTGCTTGAAGCGTTTGATCGGTATGAGATGCTCTAACGTGTATGATATATCTCCCAAGGTAATAAACTTCTTGAATACGCCGAACATCTTCAAATTCCAACACCAATTCGTTGATTCGATTTCAGTTAGGGCTTAATCTTTTGATTTTGCTCCGATTTGATGTGCAGACGTATATGTTCAAGCTCTTGAATAGTAGCGGTATCACAGAATCTGGAGAGAGTGAGAAAGTTTTGCTTCTTATGGAAAGTGGTGTTCGTTTGCATACCACAGCTTATGTTCGGTAAAAAGCTTCATCTCTATTCATCTATGTTTTCAGGTTTTGGATTTGGGAGGTAGTAATGATTATTTTTTCTCACAAATTGTGTAGGGATAAGAGTAATACTCCCTCTGGGTTTACTTTGAAGTTGAGAAAACATATCCGGACTAGGAGGCTTGAAGATGTACGACAGCTTGGTTACGATAGGGTATGGTGGACTTTGGAGTTTTGTTTTTGGTTTGCTTCTATTGCGTTGTTTTGGTTTTAACTTTTGTTATTGGCACCAGATCATTGTCTTCCAGTTTGGGCTAGGTGCTAATGCACACTATGTTATTTTGGAGTTGTATGCTCAAGGAAACATAATTCTTACTGATTCTGAATATATGATCATGACACTCCTCCGGTCACATAGGTTAGTTGAACTTCTCAACCTGCTGCTTCGAGATACATTTTCTGTTTACCTTAATTGGTGTGGCCTTTTTAGTGAATAATTTTACTTTCATCTCTGCAGAGATGACAATAAGGGTTTTGCTATCATGTCTCGTCACCGTTACCCGATAGAGATATGTAGAGTTTTTGAAAGAACCACTGTTTCAAAGCTTCAGGAATCACTTACTGCTTTCTCGCTTAAGGATCATGAGGCAAAACACATTGAACCAAAGGAGCAGACTGGTGGCAAAAAGGGTGGGAAGTCTAATGATTCTACGGGTGCCAAACAATATACCTTGAAGAATATCCTTGGTGACGCTTTAGGCTATGGGCCACAGCTGTCAGAGCACATTATTCTTGATGCTGGTCTTGTTCCAACTACCAAACTTTCAGAAGACAAGAAGTTAGATGATAATGAGATTCAGTTATTGGTTCAAGCGGTGATCGTTTTTGAAGATTGGCTTGAAGATATTATAAATGGTCAAAAAGTTCCTGAAGGTTATATTCTTATGCAAAAACAAATTTTGGCAAATGACACGCCTTCTGAATCAGGAGGTCTTAAAAAGGTCACTATTTGACTCTCTATGCCTCTTCATTTATATTTTGTTTTATGAGGGCAATGGATTTATAGATTTTATTTTTATTTTACCTGGTTGTCTGCAGATGTATGACGAGTTCTGTTCAATCTTATTAAATCAATTCAAATCAAGAGTCTATGAAAAGTTTGAAACTTTCGATGCTGCTTTAGATGAGTTCTACAGCAAAATTGAGAGCCAAAGGTCTGAACAGCAACAAAAGGCAAAAGAAGATTCTGCCAGTCAGAAACTCAATAAGATTCGCCAGGATCAGGTTTGTGGTATTGATATTTATTGATGTACTGGGTTGGAATTTCCATTTCCATAGATCGCTGTGTACCTTTTCTCCTTCTTTAAAACTTATCTTAATTGCAATGTTTCTGTACTGATGGTGTAGGAACACCGTGTTCAAGTTCTGAAGAAAGAAGTCAACCATTGTGTTAATATGGCTGAATTAATTGAGTACAACTTAGAAGACGTAGATGCTGCCATATTAGCTGTTCGTGTAGCTCTTGCAAAGGGTATGGGATGGGATGATCTAGCTCGCATGGTCAAGGAAGAAAAAAAATTAGGAAATCCTGTTGCTGGACTTATTGACAAACTTTATCTAGAGAAGAATTGCATGACCTTGTTGCTGTGCAACAATCTCGATGAAATGGATGACGATGAGAAGACGCTCCCAGTGGAAAAGGTGTTAATCTCTTCCCAAATTGATTATATACACAAAGCTCATCTTCTTTCTTGTTCTGACATATGGGGCATTATATGTGGTTTTTATAGGTGGAGGTTGACTTATCACTATCTGCGCATGGTAATGCTAGGCGCTGGTATGAAATGAAGAAGAAACAAGAAAGCAAACAGGAGAAGACTGTTTCTGCTCATGAAAAGGCTTTTCGAGCAGCTGAAAAAAAGACACGCCACCAGCTTTCTCAAGTAAGCTTCCAAGTTCGTCGCTGTTAATCTTGTTTATTGATTTCTTTCTCGCAGTTAACTAATCATATTCTTCTTCTTAAAGGAAAAAGTGGTTGCAACTATTTCACATATGAGAAAAGTCCACTGGTTTGAGAAATTCAATTGGTTCATTAGCAGTGAGAACTACTTGATCATCAGTGGTCGTGATGCTCAGCAAAATGAGATGATAGTTAAACGTTACATGTCAAAAGGAGATCTGTAAGTTTTCATGTACCGAGTTATTTGGTTAGTCTTTGTGTTGGTATCAAATATTCAAACATTATCATAAGTTTCTTTTCACCATGCTTTCTTAGGTATGTACACGCAGAGCTTCATGGAGCATCTAGTACTGTGATAAAGAACCATAAACCTGATCAGAATGTACCTCCTCTCACTTTAAACCAAGCTGGATGTTTTACCGTAAGCAAATTCCTCTACCATCTTAGTTGTTTGAATTGTGTGAATATGGTGCAATGTCTTGATGGCAAACATATAAAAATAATTCGATGCAGGTTTGTCATAGTCAGGCCTGGGATTCCAAGATTGTTACTAGTGCATGGTGGGTTTATCCTCATCAGGTCACTAAAACAGCTCCTACAGGAGAATACCTTACAGTTGGAAGTTTCATGATACGAGGTAAGAAAAACTTCCTTCCACCACACCCACTCATCATGGGTTTTGGATTGTTGTTTCGTTTGGACGAGAGCTCCTTGGGAGCTCATTTGAATGAGAGAAGGGTAAGAGGTGAAGAAGAAGAAATGAATGATGTAGTAATGGAAACGCATGCTCCTGATGAGCATTCAGATGCTGAGTCAGAGAACGATCCAGTGAATGAAGCGGTTTCTGCCCCAGTAGAAGTTAATTTACCGGAATCAAGTACAGCATTGAGCCAAGATACTTCTTCTTTGGACATGAATGTCTCTGGTATTGCTGAAGAAAATGTTGCATCAGCTACCTCGCAGCTCGAAGATCTACTTGACAGAACCCTTGGTCTTGGTGCTGCAACTGTGGCCAGCAAGAACCATACAATAGAGACATTAAAGGACGAAATGGAAGAGGAGATGAAACAGGAAGAGAAAAAAGCAGGAGTGAGAGATAAGCCCTACATGTCAAAAGCTGAGAGAAGAAAGCTTAAGATGGGCCAAAGCGGTAACACTGCTGCTGATGGTAACGCTGGACAAGAAAAGCAGCAACGAAAAGAAAAGGATGTTACTTCTTCAAACAAAGTCAACAAGAACATACCTGATAACAAGCCAGCTGGGGAAAAAGTTAGCCGTGGGCAAAGGGGTAAACTTAAGAAAATGAAGGAGAAGTATGCTGATCAAGACGAAGAAGAAAGAAAAATTCGAATGGCATTGTTGGCAGTAAGTACTTTCCAAATAGGATTCTCCATCAATTCTTATTCTATCAGTATTTTATGACTTATATGGGTAAAATTGATTTGTCTTCCCTATGCAGTCTTCTGGAAAACCACAGAAGAATGATGCTGAATCACAGAAGGCAAAGGTCGCTGTAACCGAAGAGAAGAAACCTACTGAAGGTAAACTTTTCGATCTTTTCATTTGTCTGACACTACTTCTTCTCCTACGCATTGATTAGAGTGGCACCATATATGATCTTGATGGTTGTCTGGTTTTGGTGCAGAGACGGATGATGCTGTGAAAATATGTTATAGGTGTAAGAAGGTCGGACATCTTGCTAGGGATTGTCATGGGAAAGAAACTTCAGACATGGACAAAGTGGTTATGGAAGAAGAGGATATCCATGAGGTTGGGGATGAAGAGAAAGAAAAACTGATTGATGTCGATTACCTAACTGGTAACCCGTTGCCAACCGACATTCTCTTATATGCGGTCCCGGTGTGCGGCCCGTACAATGCTCTTCAGTCATATAAATACAGAGTCAAAGCGATTCCAGGCAGCATGAAGAAAGGAAAAGGTAATAACAGACGCCCATTCTCTTCCAAATATCAAAGTCGTCATAAGTGTGATGCTATTGGATTGTATTGATGTTGTTTTCTTTGTGATTTGCGCAGCTGCAAAAACTGCAATGAATCTGTTTACACACATGTCGGAGGCATCAGTAAGGGAGAAAGAGCTGATGAAGGCGTGTACGGATCCAGAGCTGATGGCAGCTCTTGTCGGGAATGTGAAGATCACAGCAGCAGGTTTGACACAGTTGAAGCAGAAACAGAAGAAAGGCAAAAAAAGTGGGAAACAACAACATAGTTAGGTTTTTTATCTTTTGCAAGAAGAAACTAATGAAAGGTTTTTTTGTTTACTATATATATAGTGCATATTGGTTCATATCTTTGTATGTTCACCTTGTGCAAAAAACGGAGTTACAACCCAAAAACATTTCAGATTTTACGTGTTATTGATTTCGATATGTTCCATTGTTTCAAGGTAAATGAACGAAATTACCTGTCAAAATTAAAATGATATGATAAGATCTTAGTTATGAACTGAAAAAGACATTGAAGATGTTATATAGCAAATGGCTTCCTTGGTAAAATTCCAGAAATAGCTAAAAAATCTAACAATCTCAAAATATCCTACGGGCGTGGATTCTTCTGCTCCTGTTTTCTTGCTTTTTTTCAAAACATACCTTTCCTCTTCTTCTTCTTCTTCTTCTTCATTTTTTTTTTTTTGATTTGGCAAAGATCTCAGAAATAATTCCCGAATTTTCAATTTGATCAACCTCTTTTACTTCTCTTCTTTCTTCTTCCTTCTTCATCAAAATCTATCATATTATTATCTCAAACATCTCCAAATCATTAATCTAAATAATACGAAGAAGGAAGAGATTATAAAGAGCATCAATTTCTTAATTATTATTATTGGGGTTTCAATTTGCATTCGATTATCTTTTTCTTCCCATCATTTATACTTTTTTTATTTAGTTTTACAAAACCNAAAAAAAAAAAAAAAAAAAAAAAAAAAAAAAAACAAATCTGCAATTTAGGGAGGGTTTTATAATTCTTAGTCCCATCCAAAACAACAACAAGAACAAGAAAAGAGAGATATTGATGGCGGAGGAGAGATCGGCGAAGAGTAAGGTGAAGTTCATGTGCAGTTTTGGCGGCAAAATCCTCCCTAGACCATGCGACGGCATTCTCAAATACGTCGGCGGCGAGACTCGCGTCATTGCTGTCTCTCCTGACATCTCCTTCTCCGGTAAAATCTTTAAAACAACAAACAAACTCCTTCTTCTTCTTCTCCCTTAGTAATCTCTCAGAATAAAGATCCATCTTTTGGGTTTTTCCAATGCCACACAGAACTCATGAAGAGACTCACGGCAATCACAGAGAACGATGTAGTCCTCAAATACCAGATCATTCCCGAAGATCTTGATGCATTAGTCTCTGTAAAATCTGATGAAGATGTCAAACACATGATAGAGGAATATAACCGTCACGAAACCCCTAAACTCAGAACCTTCTTGTTTCCTGCAAACCCGATTGTTCTCGAGAATCATCAGTTAGGCACCATCGAGCCACAGACCATTGAGCAACGTTACATTGAAGCCATCAACGGTATCCTTCGCACACCCAAGAGTGTTTCTGCTCCTCGTGCTCCCATCAAAACGCGGCCTTCCTTCACCGTCTCTACTTGCTCCTCTCCCAGATCAGAATCATCACCTGATGGATACAGTCACGAGCAGCCTGATACGAGTTTTCAGAACAACAGCTACCAGTTGAGCAGGCTTTACCCAATGCATAGAGTACATAGCAGTCCAAACATCTCACAGCAGATTCAGACACAAAACCACCACCACAATGCATACCTGCAGCCTCTTAACAGGCAGCGACCACCAGCACCTTTAGACTTTCCCAGAGGCACAGGCTGGGGGGACTCACCGGGTCACGGTTTTAACCAATTATACACAACCGCACATAACTCAGGTGGTGGTAATGGTAGGTGTGGATGCAATGAAGAGCGCAGGTACTGGGGCAGAGCAAGCAGCGTTCCTCAGAGTCCTAAGAACCACGGACTCCGCCTCTGATGTGTGCAGAGCTGCATAACACCGCAATCGTCTGTGTATATATATTATTTGGTCTTGTGTTTGTTGTACAATTTAACTATGTAGGTATCTTAACTTGCGCCTGCTTGATAAGGAACGTCTAAACTACTCTGTGAAAGGCTGAGAGAGATTTGATTTATTTTGTACATGTTTTGTAACAACACTGCTTCTATGGACAATTTGTGCTCCACAATATTGCTTCAATTATGTGTTTAAAAGGCAAAATTTGACTCTTACCATTCATTTGCTGCCCACAAATCAAATTATCCTTCCTGGTTCTTTGTGTCGATCGCATCTCTCTTTTCTTTGTCTTCCTTGGCAAACCTATCTGCTTCTTGCACCATTGTGTCTACCTGCAACAACACCCCACAACCAATATGAATCATTTAAACATGAATAGGAAAAAAGTGAAGCAGCTTTTATATAATTTTGATACAGACCTCATCCTTTGGCAAGGTACTAGCACCAGTAATGGTGATGTCCTGCTTCTTTCCTGTGCCTTTGTCGGAAGCACTGACAGATAGAATTCCATTGGCATCAATATCAAATTTGACCTCGATTTGTGGAACTCCACGTGGTGCAGGCGGGATACCATCAAGACGGAAGCTGCCAATAGACTTGTTATCTCTTACGAACTCTCTCTCTCACCCTGTAACACATTAATATCAACACTTGTCTGTCCATCTGCGGCAGTTGAGAAGACTTCTGATTTAGAAGTTGGAAGTGTGGTGTTTCTTGGAATGATCTTGGTCATGACACCACCAAAAGTTTCCAAACCAAGTGACAGTGGCGCCACATCAAGAAGAACAATGTCCCTCACATCTCCGGATAGAACACCAGCCTGAAATCAGAAGCCAAATAGCCTTTTAGTGATATAGCTCATTAAAGTACAATGTAATTATTATGACAAGAAAACGTGAAGATTAGATGTCAACATGAACACACCTGAACTGCAGCACCTGAAGCACTCTTGGATATTGATGAGGTGATTCTTGTTGGTGGATCCACACGTATTCCTGCTGTTCAAGAACTCGTAAGGAAACTGACAGGGTAAGAACTCAATGGTGAGTTGCAGAGTTTCAGATAGTGATTGTCCTATAATCGCAGCCACTCGGTCTCTTCTAATACTTAAAAATCGGTTCCTTAGTCCAATTGGATCCAACGTGAGAAACAGCTAAAACGGTCATGCCTTAAGGCGATTTCTCTGCTTACGTTGTTGCTTCCTTCTTCTCCCCAGAAGCATTTTGTCGAACACCTTGTAGGCATTAAAGTCCAGCTTATGGTCAGATGAAATATTTTAGCTTGAATCGAAGCAAAATCAACTCCTATGTTGCAATCGACCTAATGAAACTTGGAAACCTCAACAAACACCTCATCGTCACGTTCTATCGGACCGAGCTCACGACGCACCACCATTGTTAAAGGTTTAGAGTACTCATAGCGTCTTCTTCACAATACCATCAATCATCAGCCAGCATAAATCTCAATATATATAGAGATGAAGAGTAGTAGACTCCGTAACAGCAAAGCCTCTGGTCTACTCAGAGTCTTCACTCCTCTTTGTTGACTCATCCACTTGTACCACCTCAGCATTTGCCCCTGTTTCACTCTTCTCACTTCCTTGAATCGTAGAATCAGTATCCAACTCAGCAATAGCATCAACAAATCAAATGCCTTCACAGTTTCAAAAGATAGCTCATTCAGTTAACAATTCTACATGACGTAAAAGGTGAAGTAACGTTAGACAAACCTGCTTTGCAATTGCAAGGCTCCAAGCGCGATCAGGCTAGTTCAGGAGTAAAACACTGAGGAGTTGTATGTTATTTTATGAAATCGAATTATGTAAATGCCAAAACACAATAATAAAATTAAATACACAACAACAACAACAACAACAACAAAAATGAAACAAAAAACGAAGCTGTAGAGAAACTTCCTATTTTTTTTTCACTACTTCTCTTCTCATTCTCGGAAAAAGGAAATACCAAATAGGGACTAAATCGTAATTATAGCAATACGCTGCTAATCATCCATGTTAACTTGACCACAACGGCTATAATTAGTTACTAATCACAATAATTAAACTACTAAACTCAAACACAAGAATGGAAAAAACAAAATACCCTAACCCTCATTCATGTAAGTATATAAGGCCAGGCAGGAGACGGCTCTTTCAGTTTCGCTAGTTTCTCTCCTCTCAATAACAATTTCCTTTCTTCCAGATCACGTACGTACGTCTTTCACACTCTCACAACTTTTAGAGATTCTTTCAATTCGATCACCATGAGTATGAATCATCTCACGGAGGATATGTGGTCGAATTTTTTTTTTTACTTGTGGATACTGCTGTTATGCTTCAGGAAGAAGAACAACGTCTTCGTCGTGGAGAAGAAGATAGCGATAAGAGTTTCTTCTATCTTTTCCCGAGGAAGAAAAGATCGTCTTTGGTGAATAGAAGATACACACAACAAAACCCTAATGGGACTTCTATGATGTCTTCTTCTTCATCGCTCGATGATGATCACGAGACGAAAAACACACAAAACCCTAGTTTTTTAGATGCGGAGCTACTACGTGCAAAGAAGGGGAAATCTATGATTGTCTGTGAAGGTTACGACTACCTCCGAGAGAGTGATGAGGCGACGAGACTCTTTGAGAAGAGATTGGTACGACGAAACTTGGATGGGTCGTCTTCATCGTTCCTGAACCTTCGTTGTTATAATTACCCTTCGTTACTCCTCGGTTACAACACGGCTAAGTCTGAGAAGACAGAGGCGAACGACCCTAGTTACGAACCATGCCTAAAGGAGAAGACAACAACAAGTCGCAAGAGGCGTGCCGTGCAACAGAAGAAGAGTGGTAAATTCAAGAAAGCAAAGGTTGTTTCTTTCCCAACGAGGACGGATACAGAGGCCCCTGAGTGGATTTTTCAGGTGATGAGAAGAATGAGAGCTGATTCCCCAAACCCTTTGCTGATCTTTGAGAGGTGTCTAACAACGACTGATGTCAAATCAGCCCAGAGCCGTCTCTTAGTTCCATTCCAGCAGCTAATCAGAAACGACTTCTTGACGCCTGGGGAGTCTCGAGCCATAGATGAGACTATCGGTGTGGGAACGATTCTTGTGAACCAAAGATGTGAAAAGTGGGGTTTGCGTTTCAAGCTATGGCCGATGGAGAAGGAAACTGGACATGGAACCTTGAACTACGCTTTGAACTGGGGGTGGAACGATGTCGTCAAGGATAACAACTAAAAAGCCAAGGACAAGATCAGTCTTTGGACTTTCAGGTGCCGTGGTGTACTCTGCTTTGCTCTTGAGACATACTAAGCTTCTTTCTTAATTTTGGTGTCTGATAATGTTTGATTTGTCTCTTGAGTCGATGTAACTTGATTGATCTAGTTTATTTCTTCTGCACAGCCATTGAACTTGAGGTTATGGTCTAGTAATAACTTTTAGGAAGTGTTAATTAGCTAGCTACATTAAGGGGGTTTTATTATGGTTTTGTTCCTCTCTTCTATTATTAGTATAGTAACTTGTCTATCACTTGTGTTGTTTCAGATCTTTTCTCTCTTTTGAATGGAACATTTTTCTCATAAATATGGTATCTTGTTTTGTCTACTTTAGTTTACCGCACAGTTCTGTTCAATACCTTTGTGATGCAAATGATCCAATCCTCCAAAATGCTCAGCACTATCTACAAACAATAAGATCATGACATACAAGTTTAGAAGTATAATAAGAAATTTAAATCTCAAAGTCCAAACCTGTGTGATGGAAAATTGATTCTTTTGGATAGCTCTCAAGAAAGCTTGGCGACATTTTCTAAATCTGATATTGGATTATTGGAACAGCAGTCTTTGTACTTTCAGGTGTCGTGGAAGTGTTAACTAGCTAGCTCTTAACTTGGAGGTGTTAATTAACTAGCACTTCGCTTGTTCACTAAGCTATTCAGGTGATTCAACAATTATTAGGGTTGTTGTTCTGATTTTAAACTATATTTAGGACCCAAAAAAAACGATGATAAGAAAACTGCAGTATCATANAAAAAAAAAAAAAAAAAAAAAAAGTTTTGATTTCATTAGGAGAAAAGGAAATTTTGAGGAACCTAAAGCAATAGCAATTAGTTTTCAAATTGTTTACCAAACAAACAAACGAGAACAAAATTATGTCCTTATAAGAATCCTGAGCTATCCCTCACTCAGATTATCACATGAAAGTTTCTACTTTTTATAAAATAAAGTGATTTCCTCTTCTTTGGGTTTACTCTGCGCCATCAGGCTTCGATGCTGCCTCCTTGATATCATCTCCTGCTTCGTCCTAATGACCAGAAAGAAACAATCATGTCAATTACAGAACAAAGAAGCTCTTGATAACTATATCACCATCTAAAGACCCCAAGTTGAAGTTGGTTTAAAGTGAACAATGATCAATGTATATTGTGTTGATGCTTACTGTCTGTCATATCTGAAATCCAGAGAGTGAGATTGTCTCTAAGAAGCTGCATGATCAGTGTACTGTCCTTGTATGATTCCTCACCAAATGTATCCAACTCAGAAACAGAGAGACGATTCCTCTCTTCAACTGAGAGTTCCTCAACATCAACAGTTTTCGAAACTTTCTCCATGAATTCTTCAACCATTTCTTCATAGCGTTCAGCTAGTTTCGCCATGTAAACATTCTTTTCCCTTGATGATTCAGTAGACATCTTCGATTTTAACAATCTAGAACAAAATCCTACAAAAACAGAAACAACTGAATCAAAAGCAGAACTCAAATGAACATCTAAACAGCCGTTACTTAACCAAGTTCATCATGGATTAAGAATCAAGAAGTATATCAAACAAAGCAGAAACAACTTAACCCAATATCACATCTACACACTCATCCACTTAATCAACCTCTTCACAGATTAAGACTCCAGAGAAAATCCCTTCTTTGATTTGAGCAACAGTTTTAGATAGCCACCCTGTTTCAAATTTTTTTATAGAATTTTTATCAGAATTTTGCATATCATATTAAGTAGTAAATTTTATTAGTCCTATCACGTAAACCATAAAGAAAAAGTTTTATAATCTAATATCAATTTAATTCCACTTTATTTTTGCGCTTTGGGTTACAAATTTTTGATAATTCAATCAATCTTTTCGAAGAATACTTGCAGGCGCCTAACAGGCAGCGACCACCAGCACCTTTAGACTTCCCCAGTGGCACAGGCTGGGGGGGCTCACCGAGACATGGTTTTAACCAGTTATACACAACCGCGCATAACTCAGGTGGTGGTAATGGCAGGTGTGGATGCAATGAAGATCGCAGGTTCTGGGGCAGAGCAAGCAGCGTCCCTCGAAAGTCCTAAGAACGACGGACTCCGCCTCTGATGTGCTATGCTGCATAACACCGCAACCGTCTGTGTATATAAATCATTTGGTCTTGTGTTTGTTGTACAATTTAACTATGTATGTAGGTATCTTCACCTGCGCCTGGTTGATAGCTGCAGAGGAACGTCTAAACTACTCTGTGAAAAGCTGAGAGAGGTTTGACAATTTGTGCTCCAGAATATTGTTTCACTTATGTGTTTTAAAAGGCAAAAATTTGACTCTTACCATTCATTTGCTGCCCACAAATCAAATTATCCTTCCTACAAAATCAATCATGGACAAAACCCCAAGAATAATACTCGTATGAATCCGAATTGTGTATTTAGTTGCTGTCAGTGAAGTCAGCGTCGATCACATCATCAACATTGTCTCCACCTTTGGTTGAAGATGATGAGTCAGATGCCGAGGAAGCTTCACCTCCAGGAGGAGAACCAGCACCACCTGATTGGGATTGGTTGTACAGAGACTGGCCAATCTGCATCACTTCTTGGTTAAGAGCTGCCATGGTCTCTTTGATTTCTTGGGTTGATCCACTTGCTATCTTCTCCTTCAGCTCTTGGAGCTTAGCCTCGACCTTTTCTTTCACTGGACCTGGAATTTTCTCTCCAAGTTCTTTCAGCTGCTTCTCCGTCTGGTACACGATGGAATCAGCCTGGTTTTTTGTGTCAATCGCATCTCTCTTTTCTTTGTCTTCCTTGGCAAACCTCTCTGCTTCTTGGACCATTGTGTCTACCTGCAACAACACCCCACAACCAATATGAATCATTTAAACATGAATAGGATAAAACACTACAAATCAAAAAAAAAAAAAAGTGAAGCAACATTTATATAATTTTGATACAGACCTCATCCTTTGGCAAGGTACTAGCACCAGTAATGGTGATGTCCTGCTTCTTTCCTGTGCCTTTGTCGGAAGCACTGACAGATAGAATTCCATTGGCATCAATATCAAATTTGACCTCGATTTGTGGAACTCCACGTGGTGCAGGCGGGATACCATCAAGACGGAAGCTACCAATAGACTTGTTATCTCTTACGAACTCTCTCTCACCCTGTAACACATTAATATCAACACTTGTCTGTCCATCTGCAGCAGTTGAGAAGACTTCTGATTTAGAAGTTGGAAGTGTGGTGTTTCTTGGAATGATCTTGGTCATGACACCACCAAGAGTTTCCAAACCAAGCGACAGTGGCGTCACATCAAGAAGAACAATGTCCCTCACATCTCCAGATAGAACACCAGCCTGAAATCAGAAGCCAAATAGCCTTTTAGTGATATAGCTCATTAAAGTACAATGGTACAATGTAATTATTATGACTACAAAACGTGAAGATAAGATGTCAACATGAACACACCTGAACTGCAGCACCTGAAGCTACGACTTCATCAGGATTGACTGACACATTGGGTTCTTTCCCTGTCAGTTTCCTTACGAGTTCTTGAACAGCAGGAATACGTGTGGATCCACCAACAAGAATCACCTCATCAATATCGTTGAAACTGAGCTTCGCATCCCTCAAGGAATTCTCCACCGGTTTCCTTACCCTACAAGTTTGAATGCATAGAATAGGAACTTAAGCCTTTCTGGTAAATCACATAGCAATCTTGTTTGAATGGCGGGTTACTGATCTTAGCCACAGAAAACAAAAACTATAATCACCTGTCGAGTAAGTCAGAGCACAATTCTTCAAATTTGGCTCGGGTGAGAGTGGTTTCAATGTGCTTAGGACCATCAGCCGTAGCAGTGATAAAAGGCAAACTGGACTCAGAATCTCAATTAATTAATATCCCACAAACCAATGCGGACCAGGCAAATAGAGATTTGAGAGAGAAAATTGAACCTCATGTTAGTCTGAGTCAGTGAGGAAAGCTCAATTTTAGCTTTTTCAGCTGCCTCAGTTAACCTCTGAAGCGCTTGCTTGTCTTTGGTAAGATCTATGCCTTCATCTTTCTTGAAAGTTGAAGCAAGCCAATCAACAACTCTCTGCATTGCATATTTACCAGGTGAGTGAACAGATCAAGGTTCCCTGCCTTTAGTATCAAGACAAGTAGTCTATGTTTTGACTCACCTTGTCAAAGTCATCACCTCCCAAATGTGTATCACCAGAAGTAGAAAGCACTTCGAAAACACCATCACCAACCTCAAGGACTACATTCAACGAAACAAAAAAAACCCATAAATAATCAGAATACTCCAAATACCAACGTAGACAATAAAAGCCAAGGACTTAGCAAAACCCAAGTAATACTTTTTAGCNTTAACCTCTGAAGTGCTTGCTTGTCTTTGGTAAGGTCTATGCCTTCATCTTTCTTGAAAGTTGAAGCAAGCCAATCAACAACTCTCTGCATTGCAAAAAAAAGTCATATTTACCAGGTGAGTGAACAGATCAAGGTTCCCTGCCTTAAGTATCAAGACAAGTCTATGTTTTGACTCACCTTGTCAAAGTCATCACCTCCCAAATGTGTATCACCAGAAGTAGAAAGCACTTCAAAAACACCATCACCAACCTCAAGGACTACATTACAAGAAACAAAAACCCATAAATAATCAGAATACTCCAAATACCTACGAAGACAATAAAAGCCAAGTAGCAAAACCCAAGTAGTACTTTTCAGCAAAAAGTACCTGAGACATCAAAAGTACCACCACCAAGATCAAAGACTAGAATAGTTTCATTGCTTTTCTTCTCAAAGCCATAAGCCAAAGAAGCAGCAGTAGGCTCATTGATAATACGAAGAACTTCCAATCCAGCAATACGCCCAGCATCTTTAGTAGCCGTCCTTTGTGAATCATTAAAGTAAGCAGGCACAGTGATGACAGCTTTAGTTACTTTATCATTCAAAAACCTCGAAGCATCATCCACAAGCTTCCTCAAAACCTACATTATTTACAACCACACACAACAGTACTCAGTAAAACCACTCATCACCCAAATTCTAAATTCACAAGAAAATGAATTAAAAAAAAAAAAAAAAAAACCGTTCAAACCTGAGCAGAGATCTCCTCAGGAGAGAACTGTTGACCCATAGCAGGACAATCAAGCTTAACATTGCCATTATCATCTTTAACAACTCTATAAGAAACCTGCTTAGCCTCTTCACCAACCTCTTTCATTTCCGTACCCAAAAACCTCTTCACAGATGAATAAGTGTTCTCCGGATTAACAACAGCCTGACGCTTCGCAATCTGACCAACAAGTCTATCTTTGTTCTTCGTGTAAGCCACAACAGAAGGCGTAGTTCTCTGACCTTCAGCGTTAGTTATAATCGTTGGTTTACCTCCTTCCATGACAGCTACGGCTGAGTTCGTCGTACCTAAATCGATCCCGACTACTTTCTCGTTAACCACACGGACTGGACCAACCGAGTATCTGGAAGCTCCGCCGGTGTTTCTTCTTCCCATACGGAGGAAGGCGGAGTTTGGAGTAGAGAAAGGAGTGGTTCTGTTGCCGAAGAAGACGCTTCGTGGAGTGGAATTGGTTTTACCATCGAGGATTTTGTTTGATGAAGAAGAAGTAGGGAATCCGATTCCGCCGAGGATGTGGAATTGTGCGGCGGAGGAAGCCATGAGATTGAAACCCTAAGGAGGAAATGAAGGAGAGTTAGGTGGAGGAGGAAGGAAGAAGATAAGCCCGAAGAAGAAGGAAGGAAGGAGGAGAGAAGTATGTATGTAAGTGGAAGCTTCTAGAAAAAATGGTTGGTGGCGGTGGCGGTGGCGTATATATGTCCTTTCGATTTTAATGTGTTTAGGTGGGCTTTTATGAAAACGGCTGAGCCCAACATATTTGAATCGTTGCATATTTAGAAAGTTATTCAAAAGATGTTTGTTTGAGTCTACTTTACTTAAGCAAAAAGACTAACAAAAAGTTTGAAACAAAGTAGAGATGTATGAGAGAAATGAGATAGTAATTAATAAAGAGATTGACGTTAGAGGCTTTTACGACTTCCAGCAATGTTAGCATGTGACATTAGCTACATCATTCTCTTTTTTGAATACCATAGCTCAAAAATCAAAATCCACTAACCAAGCAAGTTTATAAGAGATACAACAAAGGGAAGATACTGACTAGAGTGAGTAACTCTCACACACCCTTTCTTTGTATATATCTTGAGAGAACTACCCAATGCTTACACCTTGAATGCTTTTCTCTTACTAACTTGCTCGCTACTTTATTTGTTTTCTCTCTCTCTCTCTCTCTCACCAACCCAAACCTTCTTTTTATAAGTTGCGTTTATTGGATCTTGATTGAAACTGTTCCAAATGCTAGGACGACTCAGTATCAATCTCCAAACAAATCACTTCACTAAAATACAAGATAACCTTGGTTGCTTTATTGTCCGGATGAAAGGTTCCTCTCTGTGGTCCTATATATATACAAGATAACAAGTCAAGCCTATTTAGCTTGGTTACCCAAACTTGATCGTCTCGTGTTCATCTCCACATACAGTATTAATATTAGAATGTTAACAAGGGAAAACAATGTTAATATCTATCTTAACATTTTTGAAGTACATTTTTGTGTTATCCTCTCTTATTTTTGTATCCAAACAAGTCTCAACTAAATTCTCTACAATCCTTACAACCAAACACAATCATTTCCTTATTTGATAAAATTATTATCCTAAAAACTATCTACCCAATTTAAATCAATATATTAGATTAAAATATAATTCTCCTTACACTTTTATTTAATCGTATATTTAATTATTTTAATTACTATTTAATATATAAAGTTAATAAAATTTTAGATTTTGTTCAGCATATGATGTGATTTGAATTTTTATAAACAAATATATATTTTAAATTTTTTCTTAGAATATTTATAACCAAACAAATATATGCACATATAGAGCTCGAAATACATTTTTAAAGTACAATAGATTGCCATCACTTTTTGGCTTTTTGCCAATTTTGGGTCAGATTTTTAAATAAAATTATAACCAATTCAATTATTCGGATCCTCCTTAAGATTACCGAATATTTTGGGCCGGTTTTTAATACATAGCTTACTTATTTACATCCAATTAATGTCAATTAATGCCCATTGTATCTTAGGAAATATCTAATTTACATGCCAAATTTTTAGGGCTCAGTTTGACAAAAAGAATTGATAACGTATATTCTTAACTTGCGAATTATAAATTTATACAAAACCTATCTACAACGTTAACAATATATATATATATATATATATATATATATATATATGCAATTCACCATCGACTACAAGCACCACTAAACTATTACAGTATCATATCAACAAAATAATATACTTGTGGTGTACCACGGGGTAAAATTTAGTGTATATACATTATTTTAACTTTTACTAACATTGTCATTGTGTTACCATATGGTTTCAAACATGCATATTAATGTCAGGGATTTTTTTTTTTTTTTTAAAAAGAAACTTGAAACCCAAATTTTACATCTTTATAAAAAAAAATATCCTAAAATAACATTAAAACAAATTTTATGGAAGATTATAGCACACACCCCATAAACTTCCAAAAATAGCATTATTTAAGACATTACAATGTTTAAAATTAATTTTTAGAATTTTTTTTTAGGTTTAAGTTCTCAATTTCACATTTCAGATATAGTTTTAACTTTTGAGAGGTAAAGTTTAATATTTTGAATTTAGAGTTTAATTTTGCAATTTAGTGCTATTTTGGAGTTTTGAAAATATTGTGCTAAATTTGGAAAGACACTTTTTGGTATTATGAGAATCTCCCATTTTAAAAAAAATATTTTACTAATTAACAACTTGAAATAGAGGTCAAACCACATTGTGCATGAACTTGTAGCTCAACATGTGGTTTGAGGGCTTAGACCATATGCATCAGCATACCCACATGGCGTCCCACCTAATAAAACATTTAAATTTAAATGGAAATGAAAATAATATGAGAGGAACGTATCTACACACGCGACGTTTTTTCATCAGTCCTTGAAGACACGTGGCGCGGGCTTATTGCTTCGTGGAATTAGGGTGAGGGTGAACCAAAAAAAATTGTTGGGTCGCGATATTTTTCCTCTCCATCTCTCTTTCTTTACGCTCTCTCTCTTTCGAAGGCGATTTGATTCTTCCTGGTGATTTCTCTGAAAATTGGGTGAAGCAAAGGCTAATCTGCCGTCAATCGGTTGCAATAGGAAGAGGTTTGTGTTCTTCCCTGGTTTCCTTCGTTTCCTTTGATGATTTTCTTTTTTTGATGTATTATCTTTTTCTGTTTAAGGCGATTGTTTATGTGATTCAAAAGTTTTGTTTCTGATATTTGATTCGATTGTTGTCTATCTCTATGTATATGTTCTCTTTGATTTTAATTTCGAATTAGGGTTTCTTAATATGTTTAGGTTTTGGATTTAGGGTTTCGATTTAGGGATTCGTTTTAGTTTTTAGGGGTTTTGCTTTAGGGATTCGATTTAGATTTTAGGGGTTTTGATTTAGGGATTCGATTTAGTTTTTAGGGGTTTTGATTTAGGGATTCGATTTAGTTTCTCCCTGATTTTAGTTTATGATTTAATAAATATCTTAAAATTGTTTCTAATTCTTCGAAATATATTTGGGGATGCAGATTGATTGTTTTATGTCGTATTGCGCTTATTTGTTGTGAAACTTGATTGTTTTATGTTAAACCGAGTTTAACATTGCACTTGTTTGTTTGTTATGAGTTTCCTTAGCCACACGTAAAGGAAGCCTCACATAAAGATAAATCACAGAACAAGTAGCAAACAATCTCCCTGTCAAAGGTAAATAATCGATTCTATTAGCATCAAAAATGTTGTGGTATCATTTTTTGATTTGGTTGAGTAGTTCATATGTTTTGTATCTTTAGATTCGTCAAGTGTATCTTTAGACTAGTTCATATGATTTGGTAGACTAGTTCATATGTTTTGTATCTTTAGATTGGTAGACTAGTTCATATGTTTTGTATCTTTAGATTGGTAGACTAGTTCATATGTTTTGCTACTTATATAAAGCTGCGAGTATATGTAATGTTGCATTTGCATTAATATATGTAACTAAAGCTAGTTATATAAAGCTGCGAGTATATATATTGTTGCATTTGCATTAATATATGTAACTGACAGTATAACTAAGTTTGTGTAACTAAATGTTTCAAAAATGTAGTTGGTGTACTTGATGTTTGTTGCCATAAATCGTGTATGAGTATTATTAGTTTAATGTTATAACTGTTCTTGAATAATGTTATCTGTTAATGTTATACAACTGTTCTTGAATAATGTAACTCTAATATGTCTGTTCTTGGTGCTTTCCAGGTAAAGTATCCGATGGGCCAAGACTACAGCTACTCTCAGCCTGATTCCTCAGATGAGTATGATAGATATTCGCAGGACACTGAGGAGAGGGAAGTAGAAGCTTTGATTCGGATGGATGAGGCTGAGAGTAACTTACTCAACACTCAGGCGACTCTATACCCTCCCCAACCTGAGGTTGAATTCGGATTCCCCAAGGTATGTTACTGTGGTGGTCAGCCTATTCTATCCTCAAACGAGAACAGAAGGTAAGTGGTTTAACATTGCCATATTATTAAGTGATTTCCAATGTATTAACCTGAGGTTGAATTGATTTACGATTGTATATGTTAATGCAGGTTCTTCACATGTGGGAATGTTGATGATGGCGATATGCATATCCACAAGTGGTGGGATGCAGCAGTCATGGAGGAGATAAGTGAGATGAACAGACAACGTGAACTGCTGACGGAGAAGGTAGATAGCATCACATTCGCGTGTGACTACGACTCACACATCCGTAATGAAACTGAGCAGAAAATAGCCCAGTTAGAGAAGATAGTGTTTGAGCAAGGGAAGAGCAGAAATAAGTTTAGATATTAATGTTACATAATTAATTTTCTTATATTTTTAATATTAATGTTATATGTTTTATTTGAATTAAAATTTTAATATGATTTTACTTCTTAATTTACATAATTAATTTTTAAAATAAAAAATAATATTATTTTTTTCAGGGGACCAATTGTGAGGGACATCAATGCTCATACCAAAATTAAGAAACTCTGAAAATAAGAATAAAATATTTGAGGGACAAAATTTTGTCCCAACCAATGCCCATGGTCTAAGCTCCACCGAGTTCAACTCGTGGGAGAGAACAAACAAAAAAAAAAAAGAGGTCAAACACATGTTAAGTCGAACCAGAGACTGACAGGGAAGCCGTGTAAAACACGACTGGGGATAGAGTTCGTTTCGTGATGCTCTCTAGTTCATTCAAGCATGTCGGTAATGTTTTCTTCACATTAACAACTAACTGACTTGGGGTGTTTTTTTTTTATATTACTTCGTTACTTCTTTTATTAATTAAAACAAATACACGATGCAATCGTGCAGAACCTAAGTTCTCTCGATAGGTCCACATATGAAGCATGATGATGCAAGTAACGTGTCTGTTTTTCACTCCTTTTTTGTTTACTTGTTGTCCTTAAACAACACCATTAATTCCAATTTTCGCACACGGTTTTTATCTCTTTCGTTTTATTTCCATGATTTCATCTACCCATTCATTATGCGTTGTCTGTTCATCATTATCCTAATTTAATAATTGCAAAAATTAAATGCTTTTTTTTTTTTTTGTAATCAGCAAATTACAAACACATTGCTTAAAAGTAAAGTTTTAAAAATCAGGAAATAAATAGTTGAGACGTTTTGATCAAAATTAATAAATAAGATTTCTAACCTTAAATAATTGTTTGTGGTGGCGAGTGGCGAGTGGCGACCATATATATATATATATCCAATTAAATTAGTCCAAATTATTCAGGAGATAATTTTTTATCCAATAAATCTTCCATATAACAAAACTCTGTTTTCTCAATAAGAGTCACCAACTGTAACCATTGACAAAGTCCCGATTTTTCAATCTCACTTTCACAAAGTTTATTTTCTTTTTTCAATCTTCTTCGGGTTGATCGTTCCTCTCTGCCACAACCAATTCTCGCGATTTTTATTCTTGTTTCCCGTATTTATTTTTGTTTTGATCCACTTGTTCGATTCAGAGCAATCCGTTTCAGGTATATTCACTTATTTTCCCCAGTTTGTCTTCATGAATTTTAGAATGTGTTACAATTATTTAATGTTTCTGTTGTGTTTTCAGGATCAATGTCTGATGTAAAGATCATGGATAGTGGTGAAGATGTCAAATCTTTCAACTCTTCTGATACTACTAAAGTAAGCTATACATGGCTGTGTTGTGTCATTGCTTTCTTCTTATACAGACTGATTTGGATAGCTTAAACTTCTGGGTTCTTGTTATAGTTTCCTATCCATCAACTTTTCAGTTCTTTAATCTGTATCACACAAATACTGATCAACACTGCTTCTTTACCAGAATCTTTCAAGTAATGTTGGTTTTGGTTTGTAATATTTTTGTCAAAATCAGGTTGATCCGGGAGTACCTGCATCTTTGACATGGCAAAGAAAGATAGATAGTGACGTAAAGGCTCCTCGAGAATTCAATCTAACTCCTAAAGAGATTTTTCAACTGGTACCTAACCTACCTATTGGCAAACAAAACGCTTCAAATATATATTAACTGTTATTAGAAATTCTGCATACTGTTTGATAAGCTTGTCATCATCAAAACTATCTTTTTTGTTTTGTTTCTGGTAGGCTCCTGTTGGCATTCGGTTATGGTTTCTTGTCAGAGAAGAAGCCGCTAAAGGAAGGGTAAACAGATTTCACTTTTTCAGTTCTATCAAAGAGTTTAAGACAAAATGATCTGTGTACATAAGCCATATTGTAATAATATATCTATTTAATTTCAGTTGGCTTTCATAGATCCATTCTCCAAGCACTCTGTAACGTCTTCCCATGGTGTTCCACTTGGAGGTATTGGGTATGTTTTTGTTCCTTTTTACCACTCTACGTCATCACATTAGTATGTTTAATAGTCATTTGGAGAACTCTATCTCTCTGATTATATTTGTAACCTTTCATACTGAAAAAATATTGATAAGGTCTAACATGCAGTGCTGGAAGCATAGGAAGGAGTTTTAAAGGTGAATTCCAGAGATGGCAACTATTCCCTCCAAGATGTGAAGATGAACCAGTTCTAGCAAATCAATTCTCAGTAAGTTAGAGACTTCGCAGGAAGAAACTGGTTTTAGGATATTTCTGATGATGAACTTTAAGCCATGTTTCAAACTGTTTGATGCAGGCATTTGTTTCACGTGCTAATGGTAAAAAAAAGTACTCAAGCGTGTTATGTCCTAAGAACCCAAAGCTTGGCAAGTAAGTACTACAGTACTCTGTGCTGCTTGTTAGCTTGCGGTGGATATTCTTTGTTTTGAGATGATTGACATGTATATATTTGAACAGAGAAGAGTCAGAATCTGGAATTGGTTCTTGGGACTGGAATCTGAAAGGAGACAAGTCTACCTATCATGCTTTATACCCAAGGTCCTGGACAATGTATGAGGGTAATATGATTCTATACATAATTTCACACTAAGAAATATTGTTCCGTCTGTGTTATGAACCTGAAACATTAATATTTGATGGTCTATAGGTGAACCTGATCCAGAGCTTAGGATTGTATGTCGTCAAGTTTCACCTTTTATACCTCACAACTACAAAGAAAGCAGCTTTCCTGTGTCTGTTTTCACTTTTACAGTATGTCTAGTGTTTCTTTTTGATATTTTGAGATTTTTATGCTGTAGAGCTTACCATAGTACTGATGAGTTTGGCTATTATATTAATCAGCTTCATAATCTCGGAGACACTACTGCGGATGCGACATTGCTCTTCACTTGGGCGGTGAGATCATTGTTCAATGCTGTCATATTGTTTGGCTTTTGTTTTTACCATTCCTTTCACAATCCTCTGAGATTTTTGTTTTTGTTCAGAATTCTGTTGGAGGAGATTCAGAGTTCTCAGGTGGCCACTACAACTCCAAGATAATGTATAAATAAATACTCTTCACTCATCATACTTTATCTTCTTTTGTGGCTTTACTAGCTCTCCCACTTTAAAAGATATGAAGGCGAACGTCGTTGCAAAATTTTCAACTTTTTCTGTGCGTGTGTGTGTTTATACTAACTTGATGTTGATGATCATAATAGGATGAATGATGGAGTCCAGGGTGTGCTTTTACACCATAAGTAAGTTCTTCCATATTCTTTGCGTAAAGCACCAATTTAGTACATGATAAAAATGTTTTTGGTGGTTAAGTATCATACTCTTAATGTTTCAATTTTGTTGCTGGATGTTTTCTGATACAGAACAGCAAACGGATTACCATCACTGTCATATGCGATTTCAGCTCAGTCCACCGATGGTGTTAGTGTGTCAACCTGCCCATTTTTCATAGTATCTGGAAAACAGAATGGAATCACAGCAAAAGATATGTGGCAAGTTATTAAAGAGGTTTGACAAATCCTTGATTATGTTACGATGAACCGAACATTATCTTCTTGCCTATAATTGTATTATTCGTCAACGTTATATTTGATATATACTCCTGTATTTGTTACAGAATGGTTCTTTTGATCACTTTGAGGCTTCTGAAGCGTCGATGCAGTCAGAGAACGGGTCATCGATTGGGGCAGCAGTAGCAGCCTCTGTAACAGTCCCACCGGGAGAGTCACGCATTGTCACATTTTCTCTGGCTTGGGACTGCCCTGAAGTGCAGTTTCCTAGTGGTAAAATATATTCTAGGTAAGTTTCGCTACAGAGTTTTTTTTTAATGATGATGGTTAATAAAGTCAGCCTTCTAAAACAGACTCTTTTCAGGCGTTACACAAAGTTTTATGGTAATCATGGTGATGCTGCAGCCCAAATTGCACATGATGCTATTTTTGGTGAAGACCTAATCATTCTTAAAATAGATTTTCCTTTGATACACCTGAGAAAGAGCTTCCACTGACAAGTCTTATATGGAACAGAACATAATCAATGGGAGTCCTGGATAGAAGCTTGGCAAAGAGCAATACTTGAAGACAAAAGGCTGCCTGAATGGTAAGGCTTGTTTTTCAGCTTCTATAAGACATATCAGTGCTCATAAAGTTATCACGAACCTGTGTTTGGTGTTTTTAGGTACCCTATCACTCTCTTCAACGAGCTTTATTACCTTAATTCAGGAGGAACTGTTTGGACAGGTACGTTTGGACGATTTTTATATGATAAAAGTTTACTTTCAGCATGACATTATGACGCGGTGTTCTCATGGTTAGTCCATATTTTTCTGCAGATGGATCATCCCCAGTACATAGCTTGGCAGGAGTCAGAGAAAAGAAGTTCTCACTCGATTACTCCCAGCTCGGTCTGAAGAACGACGCTACTGATGTGCCGCGTCAGAATGATACAGCTATCTCTGTCCTTGAAAAAATGTCATCTACACTTGAGGAACTTCATGCATCAACAGCATCAAACTCTGCATTTGGCACTAAACTACTCGAAGAAGGAGAAGAGAACATTGGGCACTTCCTTTACCTAGAAGGGGTTGAATATCGTATGTGGAACACCTATGATGTTCATTTCTATTCATCTTTTGCACTAGTGATGCTGTTTCCAAAACTAGAACTTAGTATCCAAAGAGACTTTGCTGCTGCGGTGATGCTACACGATCCCACTAAAGTTAAAACTCTTACTGAGGGACAATGGGTTCAGAGGAAGGTTCTTGGTGCAGTTCCTCATGACTTAGGCATCAATGACCCTTGGTTTGAAGTCAATGGTTATAACCTTCACAATACAGATCGGTGGAAAGATTTGAACCCCAAGTTCGTCCTCCAAGTGTACCGGGATGTGGTTGCTACAGGCGACAAGAAGTTTGCAACAGCTGTCTGGCCCTCAGTGTATGTTGCAATGGCATATATGGCTCAGTTTGACAACGATGGCGATGGAATGATTGAGAACGAAGGATTTCCAGATCAGACTTACGATACATGGTCCGCGTCTGGTGTAAGCGCATACTCTGGTGGACTTTGGGTGGCTGCACTGCAAGCTGCATCAGCATTGGCACGCGTAGTTGATGACAAGAACTCTCAGGACTATTTCTGGTCAAAGTTTCAGAAAGCAAAGNCAGGAGGAACTGTTTGGACAGGTACGTTTGGACGATTTTTATATGATAAAAGTTTACTTTCAGCATGACATTATGACGCGGTGTTCTCATGGTTAGTCCATATTTTTCTGCAGATGGATCATCCCCAGTACATAGCTTGGCAGGAGTCAGAGAAAAGAAGTTCTCACTCGATTACTCCCAGCTCGGTCTGAAGAACGACGCTACTGATGTGCCGCGTCAGAATGATACAGCTATCTCTGTCCTTGAAAAAATGTCATCTACACTTGAGGAACTTCATGCATCAACAGCATCAAACTCTGCATTTGGCACTAAACTACTCGAAGAAGGAGAAGAGAACATTGGGCACTTCCTTTACCTAGAAGGGGTTGAATATCGTATGTGGAACACCTATGATGTTCATTTCTATTCATCTTTTGCACTAGTGATGCTGTTTCCAAAACTAGAACTTAGTATCCAAAGAGACTTTGCTGCTGCGGTGATGCTACACGATCCCACTAAAGTTAAAACTCTTACTGAGGGACAATGGGTTCAGAGGAAGGTTCTTGGTGCAGTTCCTCATGACTTAGGCATCAATGACCCTTGGTTTGAAGTCAATGGTTATAACCTTCACAATACAGATCGGTGGAAAGATTTGAACCCCAAGTTCGTCCTCCAAGTGTACCGGGATGTGGTTGCTACAGGCGACAAGAAGTTTGCAACAGCTGTCTGGCCCTCAGTGTATGTTGCAATGGCATATATGGCTCAGTTTGACAACGATGGCGATGGAATGATTGAGAACGAAGGATTTCCAGATCAGACTTACGATACATGGTCCGCGTCTGGTGTAAGCGCATACTCTGGTGGACTTTGGGTGGCTGCACTGCAAGCTGCATCAGCATTGGCACGCGTAGTTGATGACAAGAACTCTCAGGACTATTTCTGGTCAAAGTTTCAGAAAGCAAAGGTTGTATATGAGAAACAGTTGTGGAATGGTTCATATTTTAACTATGACAATAGTGGAAGTCCGTATAGCTCATCTATCCAAGCTGATCAACTAGCTGGTCAATGGTTTGTTTCCTCCCTTTCTTAAAGAAGTAATAAGTATAACTGTTATGCATTTTAGTTAGAAGTAAGAGTTGATGTGGTATGATGTATATAATCGCAGGTACGCGAGAGCATCAGGCCTTTTGCCTATTGTAGATGAAGACAAGGCAAGAACAGCTTTGGAGAAAGTTTACAACTTCAATGTGATGAAGATTAAAGATGGGAAACGTGGGGCTGTAAACGGTATGCATCCCAGTGGGAAAGTTGATACAGCGTCTATGCAATCACGAGAGATATGGTCCGGTGTTACATATGCTCTTTCTGCTACAATGATCCAAGAAGGTCTAGTTGATATGGCGTTTCAGACTGCAAGTGGCGTTTATGAAGCTGCTTGGTCTGAAGGCGGACTTGGGTAAGCTTGCTCTCTCCCTCTCTCTCTCTCTATCATTCTCACTCTGAGTCATATGACTCATATCCATTATTAGTTGCTGATACTGTGTATACACAGTTACTCGTTTCAGACGCCTGAAGCTTGGAACACGAATGATGAGTATAGATCACTGACTTACATGCGTCCCCTTGCAATATGGGCTATGCAATGGGCACTAACAAAAACAAGTAAAGAACAGCAACAACTTGGTCTAGAACCAGAACAAGAACCAGAGCCTAACTCTTTAATGAAACATGATATCGGTTTCTCTCGGGTTTCTAGGCTTCTGAATCTACCTAATGAAACATCTCCAAAAAGCACACTCCAGACTTTGTTCGACTATACTTGCCGGAGAATTATGTCTTAGATTCATTTTGCACTCATTGTTTCAGTACATTACGGCCTTGATTATAACAATTTGCTTACGGCCTTGATTATAACAATTTGCTTGTTCTATTGTGAAAAGTTCAACCTAAACTGCTTTTAGCACAACAACAGCCTCAACAAGGTAGTCTTAGCATTTAAAGGATATATATACATGTGTTTCTCGGTTACATGTGCATAGCGACTTTTACTAGCTACAAAAGGTTTAGATGACAATAATTACGTATACGTAAAGTATTCTAAACTTTTAAGAAATATCGTATCAAAACTAATTGAAAGTGCACATAGATTAATTAAAAAACAACAAATATAATAGTATGAAATATTATATTTTCGCTTCAATATGTAGCATCAGCTTTCAAGTTCGATAATAACATAATTTTTAAAAAAGAATTACGCAAATGTTATCAAAAGTTGGTTTATTATTTATATCTAACAATCTTTTGAAAATTACTCAAATGTTTAGTGTTCTGGGTGTAATTACAATTTACCCCTTGCGTTTAGTTTTTCCATTTTAAATAAAAAAATAAAAAAAAAATGCACATCAGTAAAGTAAAATACATATATATATATATGATTTAACATGTCCTCCGACCACTTACCTCCGCCGCCGACCTCCGGCCACCCGACCTCCTCCGCCGACCTCTGGTCACCGACCTCCAGCCACCGACCTCCGGCCACCGACCTCCGCTGCCAACCTCCGTCCACCGACCTCCGCCGCAAACCTCCGACCACCTTCTCCGGCCGCCGGCCGCCGGCCACCGCTTCAGACCAACAGCCACCTTCTCCAGCCGCCGACCACCGCTTCCGACCAACAGCCACCACTCCCTCCACCACACAAAATCCTAAAATGGTAATTTTGCTCTATCCCTATCTTGATTCCCTAATTTTTTTGAATATGGTATTATTTTCTTCTATATTTCCAGAGAAGAAAGATGATGACATGGATGATGCATCCGACGTGGTAAGTCAGACATTAAAGGAATAATAACTCAGCCTTAATATAACTCAGCCATGAAATAAATTATAACTCTATGGCTGCCAAATTCAGCCGCTGCGTCAACTGAAAATATGTAACTCAGCCGTATCGTTTCATATGTCAGCCGTAACTGAATAACATTCTAGTAATTAATCTTTTGTTTCTAAGTCAGCCGTCAAATGGCCGAGTTGTACGATAAGTCAGCCTTTCACGCCTGAATTATAGAATTTAACCATAACTCAGCCGAAACTACATTTCATAAGTCAGCCGTTTTTCATAACTCAGCTAGCTGGAAATACGATAACTCAGCCGTTTCGTATTGAAAACTCAACCGAAAATTTGACAACTCAACCATCGGACGGCTGAGTTATGTTCTAACTCAGCCAAAATTTTGACAACTCAACCATCCGTTGAAAACTCAGCCGTAACGTGTGGCTGAATTATGCTCTAAGTCAGCCGTCCGATCTTACTCAAATATTTTTTTCTTAAACCAGCCGCAACATACCTATAACTCAGCCGTCATTACCTCTATTTCGCTTTACGGCTGAATTATTTAATACACGTCAGCGATTTCTGACGTGGCGTCTGACGTGACAATGACATTTTTGTAATAACGTTTTTCCGGTAACATAAAACAAGGGCACGCTGGGTATTTTGAAAATATCCGAAATATTTTAGTAATAATTTTTTTTTTGTAGATTCTGGTGATATTACCTAAAATGTATATCATTTGACTAAATGCCCCATTTTTAAAAATTAAACTTTCAAAACTAAACCCTAAATTTTAAATACCAGATTTTCGGAAGCCTAATTTGATAGGATGCGCTCCGCAACGTTGACAATTTGGAGCAAATGCATATACTCCTCGACGGTCAATTCCCACTGTCTCAGAATATATAAGTTTTATTCAAATGAGGTTCCACAATTTTATGTCATACTTGTCTGAAGCCTGATTTGATGCATTTTTTTTCTTGTATTGAGAATGTTAGTGTGCTTAAAATCATAATTTACTACATGCACAAATTTAAAGAAATATCAATGAACAAAAATTGGGTTTATAATCAACCATAGGTCCACAACATCACCGTCCACAAACACATCATATCCATCATCCTTGATCTAACCACCCACCATGTAACCATGTACCATCCACCGTCCACAAACCTACCTTCCACCGTCCACATCATCCCTTGTCTACAAACCCACCACTATCCACGATCGACTATCACCATCGGTTTTTATTAATAATCATTTTTTTATCAAATGAATACCTTTTTTTTTAATTCATCTTAGTGAGTAGAATAAATTGAAGAAAAGACTTTTAATAATTTTTCTAACTTTTATCAACCAAAATACCTTATTTTCAAAATAAATGTGATTGAATAATTTGTTTCTTCTTATTATTTAATTGATAGTTATGATACTTAATATGCATAATGTACCCATGCCTTCCTCAAATTTTACTTTTGCAAAGCACCCATTTGGACAATTTTGTCTACTTACAAATGGGTTTAATGACGATATTTGTACTTCTAATTAAGTCAATTACAGTAAAACATCTATAAATTAATATTCTATAAATTAATAAACACTATAATTAAAAAAATTTGCTAGTCCCAAGTCGGGACAATGTAGAAAATAACAAAATTCGATAAGATAATATTTTTTTTTGAAATTTCCATGTAAAATATAATCCCAATAATATCATAAATCAATAATCATATAAATTTATATATATATATATATATATATATGCTGATATAGTAAAATATGTTTTTCTTAAACCTCATATCTATAATACAATTGTTATTTTGTATCTTCAAACTATAATGATATAAAATATTCTATAATATTTCATAAAACAGCTAAAACTTTTTAAAATTTTCAATTTCTAAATATGCATCATTTACATTTTGATAGTTTGATAGACTATTAAAATACGATAATTGATATTCGTATTCATAAATTTGAATATTCATGTCATGTGTATAAGTGAATTTGTCTATAATATTTGTAATTCATTGTCAATAATATTTTTTATTATTTCAAATTCAATTCCAATACCATAAAATTTACAACATCCAAAATTCTAATATTATTTTGCAAAAATTGTCTCAATTAATAATTTTTTAAAAATAAACAATTAAAAATATACCTATAAATTAATAATTATTAATTTACACTATAAAATAATAATTATTAATTTATATATAAAATTAATATCACTATAAATTAATAAAATATCTTGGCCCCAACATTACTAATTTATAGTGGTTTTACTGTATTAGAAGTCTAATTTTCTCTACTTACAAAGTATTCCAACTGCAATATGTAGAAACTGTTCCAATATATTTTTTAAAATCATATCCAAATTAATTTTAAATACTTACTCGGAAGGTACACATTGAAAAGTAAAGTAATAACCTTTTATAGTTTTGAAAAATTTATTTGTTTATGAATTGTATCTTATTTTATGGCATTTGACCAATTTTCATGTAATAAACCATCATTAGTCATTCCTAGTTTATTTAGGATAATGATATATCATCTAAACACGGCTTCCACCGTCTTCGATTAACATATATTTGAATTTAGGGACTACATCTTATATAAACTTCATTATAGTGTAATCTGCTCAACTCTTTAAAAAATCATCACTCTTAATATCTTATATGCTCGGGATAATTAAAGGTGTCTGCAGACTACAGGTGGTGTACACGTTTCTCCTATGCATAGAAAAATAATTGTAGATTAACAATTGGATTTTCTGTACGATATGTATTAACTAGACTTGCTTATTGACATTTTTAATATGTGTTTCATCTATCAGTTGTTAAACTATATATATCCTCAACCCATTATTCCTTTGTTTAAGACTTCACACTATTTATAAAGTAGAAGACTATATTTTTTAATTGATATAATCCTAATAATTAGTATACTTCATTTGAAAAACTAATAGTTTAAATAATATATAGCCCTAATAACAAGTATAGACGTATAGTTCATTTAGATATAGATGTTTTAGCCGCCTCTGATTTTAAAATGTATTTATCAAGTGATTTTTATTTCGTGGCTTCCAAATAATGTCAGACTGTATGTTCTGACCCTCCCTTCTACGTGAGCATCCTTTCATCAGCTCAAGACTTGAAATTTGAAATAGTGCATGGATCTTTCAATCTGCAATCATGTTTGCCGACGTCGTTCTTGGAACATTATGGATATTTTCCCACGTTTGGTGTTTTTGGGGTCTTGTTATTGACTTATTGTGCCTCGTGTGTACTTGAATCCAAACCAATATCGTTTTTTCCGTCGAAATTTATATTGACGAATTTAAAAAAGTCATCATACAAATTATATGTTATGATAGCCAAAATGGCGGTGAAAAAGATTCAGAGTAAAAAAAACAGACGCTATACAACCATACTTCGCGAAGACATGATCACTGTATTACAATTTCTTCTAACAAAAAGAAAATCAATATCTTGAAAGCGATTGGCCCAAAGATCGTTTTAGTTTCAAAAACATTCCATAAAAGCTTTGCTCCTAAAAAATACAGGTTTTATTGCACTTATATCCGAAATCACCATAATACAACATGTTATCGATTTGACACAATTCAACTTTTTTTTCGTTTGTAGAATTGATCTTAGTTTGGATTTCGGAGCTTCATAAAAAACTCAGTGAATTTTGATGTGTCCTACTCAAACTATAAGAAATGAGGGACACTTAGACGCAAACTGTCTATTAAATACTGTAATTGAAACAACCACGCAAAAAAAAAAAGAAAAAAAAAAGAAAAAAAAAAAA